>NW_019154152.1:3829497-4059643 GCF_002288905.1 Enhydra lutris kenyoni | reverse complement strand
CAGAGATCACAGGTAGGCAGAGAGGCAGGCAGAGAGAGAGAGGAGGAAGCAGGCTCCCCGCTGAGCAGAGAGCCTGATACGGGGCTCGATCCCAGAACCCTGGGATCATGACCTGAGCCGAAGGCAGAGGCTTTAACCCACTGAGCCACCCAGGCCCCCAGGTTTTGGAATTCTGTAGTTGACCCGCAGCCTTAGGGTTGGGGGGACAGGGGTCCAGCTTTGTTCTCATCTACCAGTTCCTCCTGGCTCTAGTTCTTTGTCTTCCTCTCTATTTCTCTCCCGTCACCTTCCTCTCCAAGCCCCGTTCTGATGGTTTCCAGCTTCCCCTTCTGTCTGCTATCAGGATGTGGACAACTTCACAGTTAGCTCTGGTCCCCTTCCTCCATGCAGGTCAGACCTTTGCTGTTTTGCTTTCTGCCCCCACAGACCGGCACAGTTGTGTGCCAACTTCCTTCCTCCTCAGCAGTGCCCTCCCACTGAACCCGCTGGAGGGAAGAGAGGCCCAGGAAAGGCATGGCCCTGTGGGTGGAGGGAAGGAGGAAATTGGCTTCACAATCAAGGGGACCACAGATGTACTTTGACAGGTGTTGCTAGTCTGCTTTCTTCTTCCTGTCTGTGTCATGAATGAGGCCCAGTGGCCACAGAGAAGACCAGAGCAGCAAGCCTCCCTGAGCTTTGGAAACCCCTCCGGTACCTAGAAATTACAGCACTTAGAACTGAGAGGGCCATGGAGACTGCTTAGTCTTTATCTTACAGTGGAGAAAACTGTGAGGCCCAGAGAGTGACTGTCCTAAGGTTGCTCAGTGAGCCCCTCCTCCCCCGTAATTGCTTCCCCTCCTGGCCACACAGCATCTGGGTCCTGCCTTACCCTCAGCTTCCTCTCTCACTAACTAAACCCCCTCTCTCTTTAAACCATCCTCAAAGAAACCGTGGTAATAGGTAGACAGGATACTCCTTGTCCAGAGCTGCTCCGAGTGAAGGGGGCTCGTTGATGGGATGCAGTATTCACGCATTCCATAAATGTGATGCTGGGGACAGTGAGGAGACCTCCCTGATGCCCAGGTGGACAAGGAGAAGCTCCAGGGTGCGGTGGTTAAGAAGACAGACGTGGGAACCAGGTGCCTGGGTTCAAATCCCTGAGCAGAGGCTCAGAGAGGAAAGGGGGGGCGGGGCATGGCAAAGGCTGAGAACAGCACAAGTCTGCCCGCTTAATAAAAATGTTACCTGGGCACATTAGCTCTCTGTGCCTTCACTTTCTCATCTGTAAAATGTGAATAATAGGATTAACTGAATGAATAAATAGAAAGGGTTTGGCAGCGTGTACTTAATACGTCCTATGTACAGGTGGAAAGAAAGGAACCACCCAGGTAATTTAGGCCACCTACTGATAGTAAGAAAGTAGTAGGCAGATAAGGCATGCTTCTTTGAGGAAGTGAGTTTTCAGCTGGGCTGTGAAAGGTAAAGAGTATTCATGACTCTAGACCTTTCTTTTATTTGCTGTGTCTTCTTCAAAGTTCCACAAAGTCTGGGAGATGGTAGAACCATGGCAGTAGACTGCTTCTTTTCAAAAAAAGGCCTTGTTGCATGTGAGGAAGAATGAAGCTATGGATTCCCCTGCGCATTGTGGTCATCTAGTAGGACCTTAGGCTAGCCATTAGACTTTTGGGCTTTAGTCCTCCCCTCTGTGCAGGAGGGAGTGAGGTTTGGTCATTGCTGTTCCCAGACGGCCTCTGGATAGTCTGCAGAAGGGGAGCCTAAACTCTCTTCTTCCTTCCCTGTTGTGGAAACAAAGCCCGGAAAGGTGGGACTGCCCAGGTGCTGTGGGTTCCTTGAGTTCTGGAAAAAAGAATCACACATAGACAATTCATTCTTGGACTTCTGAATTTGCTTTCTCATGAAATGTGAGTGGTGCTACCCTCTTCACATCTAATGACTTATGAAGGTAGTTTTTTTTTTTTTTTTAAGATTTATGTATTTATTTGATAGAGACAGAGAGTGGGTGGAGGGGCAGAGGGACAGGGAGAGAGAATATTAAGCAGACTCCTTGCTAAGCGTAGAGCCCAATGCGGAGCTCAGTCTCATGACCCGGAGATCAGGACCTGAGCCAAAACCAAGGCTCAGAAGTTTAAGGGGATGTGCCACCGAGGCGCCCCATGGAGCTAGTTGTTAAAATTGGCCTGTGGTGTTTGTTCTGGGGAATTCCTGAACAATACAACTGACCCGAAGGGCCAGGCCCTTATTTTAGTACCTTCTCCTCCCCCACCCCGCTGACTCAGGCCACCCAGGAATTCAGGAAGGTTAACGCTTGTTTCTTTCTGTGCTAGCCGAGATGCCGCGCCAGTTTCCCAAGCTGAACATCTCTGAGGTGGATGAGCAGGTCCGGCTCCTGGCTGAGAAGGTGTTTGCTAAAGTGCTCCGGGAAGAGGACAGCAAAGATGCCCTGTCCCTTTTCACCGTCCCTGAGGACTGTCCCATTGGGCAGAAGGAGGCCAAGGAGAGGGAGCTGCAGAAGGAGCTCGCGGAGCAGAAGTCTGTGGAGACGGCGAAAAGGTCTGTCCCCACGGCCCAGCACCCGTGTGCACAGTTGTGCAGGCCCCGGCAGGCTGTGGGTGTGTGTCCTGAGATGAGCTGGCCTCTCCCTGGGAGCTGAGTTTGTTTCTTAACCAAGTCCACTCAATTTACCACTCATTTCTTGAAGAAAGTTTCAGTGCCTGGGTTGAGTTGGAAAGATCAAAACCGCCATTTTCTCTGCTGCTGTTTGGGTAACAAATCAGGTGCCTAAACACACATCATTTGCAAATGATATTTCCATGTTCTTACTGGAAATTTGAGGATTTCTTGGGAAACACCAATTTTACTTCTTTTCATCATTTGACAAATGCTTGGCGTTATTAAATGAGTCCATTCGCTATTTGCCAAGTGCTGTACTGGGCACTGGGGATCACTAAAGAACAAAATAGATACAGTCCCTGCCCTGTAGAGCTTACAGTTAGTTGGTCTAGACCATAATTAAGTAAGGGGACAAATTAGATAAAATATGGCAAGTTCTGATAAGGGCTGTATCAGTGAGGGTCTAACAAGAAAAAACAGAAGCCACGGAAGTACTGGAAATAGGATTTTAATGCCGGGATGGGTACGGAGGTGGTAGAGAACCGAGAAGACAAGCAGAGGACAGAGAGGCGGGCCAGAGACCAGAGACGGTAGGAAGCAACTCCAATCTAGGCTGGAGGGATGATGGGAAGAGGTGGTGTTGCTGGTGCCCAGGGCCCGGGGTGGAGAAGTTGGAGCTGTGGTGGCCTTTTCATGGAAAATGAGCTAAGGAGTAGAGACCACAGCTGCGCAGATGCCTTGAAGACAGGAGATGCTTCCAAGGCAGAAATGGAAGCAGGAGATACCTGGCTTTAATCCTTCTGGCATCTTCCAGTTTCTCCCAGTGGTTACCAGTCAGAAGCCAGCTGACACAGCTGGAAACAGGGGAAGATGAGGAGTGGATCTGAGGACAAACAGGCCTGGTGTGGGTGCTATGAAGTGGATGAACAAGGAGTTTAAGGACAGAGAGAGAGAGAGAGACAGAGAGAAGGAGGGAAGAATCTCAGGCTAGAGGCAGTGTCAGGACACAGGTCAGACTGGCCTTGGGCTCCCTGAGAAGAAGTTTGGATCTTAGTTCAAGGGCGATGTGAAGTCCTCATCCTTTCAGTTTATCTCATGCAGCAGAGTGCGATTAAAGAAGAAAAGAGCTCCGAGAAAGCATGTGGTGGGGCTTTAGCTGGGTGCCTGCCCAGCCTGCACACGGCAGACCTCAGAGCTAACGAACACAGTGGATATTGAGCCCCACCTGGGACCTCGTCAGCAATCAGGTCCTTCCTAAGATACTTCCTTATTTTTAAAGGCAAGCCCCTTGCTTTCTTGGTAGTTGAGAATTTCAGTCTTACCTTAATGTAAGGTAAAGAAGTGAAAAGTTGAGTACTGGTATAAAGGAACAGAGTTTCACCATGCAAAAGAAGTGCTTTCCTCCCTCTGAGGGGCTTTGAGCCCCCGAACTGAAGGGGTAGAGGGTGCCATCTGTCAGCTGTGAGTGCCAGCCGGTGCTGGGTGAGGGGGGGGGTGGCTGTCGGCCCAGCAGTGTGCTCATCCCAGGAGGGTCAAGAAGAGCAGGACTGTGGAGACCTCTTCCCCCCTGCACTGGCTTAACAGAGGGCTGGCTTTAGGAACTGAATGGTGTGCAGGGCCCTCTGTGTTTTATGAATCGTGCATTTTAGACCCTTAATAATGAGAAGAGAAGAAGTCCTGGCATTTTTTTGTTATTAGGAATAGTGGGTTTCTGAGGCCACTTTCCATTACAGGGTGACATCTGCAAAACGAGGTTGTTCTCTTCTTATCGATGCCCAGCCTAACAGCAAAATGGAAACCTTCTTACTCCGGTCCCCATGGTGCTCCGAGGTTTCCAGAAATTCTTCTGTAGGCTCCTCTCCAGAAATCATGTTCTGTCCCTCCTTACCAGGATCGGTGGTCTCAGTTTGCATCTCTCTGGAAGTTTCTTGAGATTGGCCTCTGGCTCCCACTGTATCCCCAGGATCCACCCTGGGACTTAACCATGGTGGCGAGCAGTGGAGGGTGGCAGAGAAAAGATGTCCTGTTCCTTCACTGCTGCTGCAGATACTACATCAGAGCAGCTACAGCTCTCTGGACCCCTGTGTTCTGCCACTCACTAGAATTTTCTGTGACCTTGGAAAATTAGGAAAACTCTCTGTGCTCTAGTCCCTTCCTCTCCTATAAAGTGGGAATGGTAACAGTAGCTACTTTTGTGCGGTGTTGTGAGGAATGAGGGGATTGACATGGAAGGGGCTTAGGACAGTGCCTGGGTCACAGCAAGCCCCATGTCGCTGTTCAAGGCTTGCCCGACTCCCTACCGAGGAGACAATGGCAGCAGATGCTCGGTGCTGGGCTGCTCAGTGAGCTTGCCTTCTTTAACCCCCACATCAAGCTGATTAGCTGGATATTCTTACTGAGATCCATTTTGTAGATTAGGAAACTAGGGGTCAGAGAGGTGAAATTAACCTGCACGAGGATGTGTAGCAAGGAAGTGACAGAGCAGGGACTAGAACACATGTCTTTGGAATCTAGAACCCCAACTTTGATCACGAGGCTCTTCCATCCCTGGCCAGGGGTGAGGTCTTTGTTTCCACCTATAGATGCTGGAATGACACCGGGTACCCCTCGCCAGGGTATAATTGCTGGCTTTTGAATGAAAGGAGGGGAAGCTGGGCCAAAGCTCCTCACTGCCCACTGGTTTTTCTCCCAAAGGTTGGACTGGTCCCTGCACTTACCGGTGGGAGATCCCAGTGGTGTTCAGAGTTGTATGTCCCTAATCATCTTTCAGCTCTGCTGCTCAGTACAGGCACCGTTATGCAAATATTCATATGCGAGCTGTCCCTGGAGGAACTCTCTCCCCAGCTTCCTCTTTCTTTCTGGTGCCTCCCTGACATTCTGGGGTATAAATGGTCATATGGAGCCATCCTGTAAGGAGCCCACAGGCCCGGAGCCAGCAGCACATCTCCAGATACCCTGAGTCTGTGGCTCTGTGTTTCAAACTGCGGCATGAGAAAGGGCATCCAGTTTGGAAGAAGCCCTTCCTCATCCTGGCTCCTCTGACAAGCCTGAATATTTCTGGCACTTGAGAAGGCCTTTCTTTACAACCATTGCCTTTTTCTCTCTTATTTAAAAAAGAAAAGAAAAGAAAAGAGAAGAAAAGAAAAGGACTATTGTAGGTCTCATGTAAGGGCACAGACCAAAACCAAGATGTAAACCAGCTTCTTGTAAAAGAAGAAAAACTGGACGGTGAGTAGGAAAGATGAGTAGCTGCGGCCTGGAGGCTGGCTGTCCAGGATGGCAGCAGCTCTAAGAGCAGAGCTGGGTTCAGGCATCTCCCTTCTAGGAGGGGGCCGACTCCAGGAGCCAGTGCTCTGGGCTGCTTAGACAAGCTCTCCTTTTGCCGGCTAGACCAGATGAGGAGAGCAACAAGGGCAGCATGCCACAGGGTCCTGCCTCCTTAGGAAGATGACATTGGGACTGATGGGAGTCCCAGGTCCCTGTTGGGTCTTGGGGGCAGGTCAAGGTGAGATGGCGGGGCGGACAATCTATGGAATCAAAGTTCGGGGGCAGAGAAAAGCAGACAGGAGAAGCGAGAGGTACCCAGAAGCTATCCCTTTGTCCACATGGAATCCTATCATCTCCCTAGTCAGAGCTCACCTACTCTGCGAAAGTACAAAGTTGCAACTTAGGGCAACACTGATGGTCACACGAAGAATATGCAGCCAAAATGTACATTAGTGCTCCCTAGCTCTCCTGTTTCTTCCTTTTATGCAGCTTTATTGAGATATAATTCCCATACCATACAATCTACCCATTTAAGGTGTACAAGTCACGCGTTTTATTATATTCGCAGACTTAGGCAACCATCCCCACAATCAACCGTAGATCATTTTTATCAGCCCCCAAAGAAACCCTGTCGTTTTCAGCCGTGATCGCCCCAATACTCCCATCCCATCTCCTATTTGTTCTTTACAGAGAGTTCTAATAACCTTGGTTGGCTTGTTTCTTATCCTGTGACAGATTTAAGGGGGGAGATTAGAAGTGGGGAGGGGGATCTCCATGGGCAGGGGCACAGAAGGGGCATGTGGCGGTGTGAGCTCAGGCATGGCAGTCAGTCCTGGGAGTTCAGATGACTGGCCCTTCTCTGACTATGGAGTGGCCTCGGGGTGAGGCTCTTAACTGATCGGCCCCAGTTTCCTGATCTGCACAATGAGGATAATAAAGCATCTACTTTGCAAGAATTAAGTGAGCTAATACGCATGACTACTTAGGACAGTGCTTGGAACATCATCAGCGTTCTTGGTTTGGTTTTGTCATCGTTATTACCTGACAGTTGACAGTGAAGGAGGAAGTCATGAAAAGCAACACAAGAATTCGAAGCACAGCAGTCTTGGGACAAAATGCCTCTAAGCTCATGACTGGGTAACACAACGATGACTATGAGTCATCGAGAGAATTTTAAATTGTGTTTAGCATGCATTGATTAAAATATAGGAATTATGAATTTCATTTAAAAAAAAAACCACACCATAACTGGCTTTTTTTTAAAATTGAGTTTAAGGGGATTAGATTTTGTCTGAAAAATATAGCTTTCTAGAACAGCTACTTTCCCAAGTCAAATAGATAAACCAGTATTTGTTAGGAATTGAGTGTAGTATAGCTATGGTGTTACTAAATCATTCTGTTTAATGAAATTTCTAAAATCAGGGGTAGGTAACTTTTTAAATTCAGGGCTGTTAACAAAGGAGCTTCATTTATTGTTTTAAAAAGATTTTTAAAAATTTATTTATTTGAGAGAGAGAGAATCTTAAGCAGGCTCCATGCCCAGCATGGATCCCAACATGGGACTCCATCTCAGGATCCTGAGATCAAGACCTGAGCTGAAATCAAGAGTCCGGTGCTCAAATGACTGAACCACCCAGGTGCCCCAAGGAGCTTCATTTAAAACAGTTTGATTCATTTGTTTTTGACATTAGGAATAGAGAGTATTAGGTCTATTTTAAAAGATAGTAAAGATTGTACTTCATTTTGACCTCTGAGGTCTTTTGGGAGGAAGGGCAGTTGGGAAGGATTGGGGAGAGGGAAGAAGGGAGCAGGCAGGCAATGGAGACCCACATTTGGTCAGGAGGGATCCAAGGGAGACAGTGACAGGTGACGGCAGGTTATCAGAGGGAAGTAAAGGGAGAGACGGTCTTTATGCCTGACAGGCTTCAAGTGTGCAAACCAAAGCTACGCCACCTGGGCAGGCCACTGGCCACTTGGTGTGTGCAAAGAGTAAGAGCTGTCCACGGGGCCCAAGGGCCTGGCATCCTTTCTCAGTGCCCGCCCCTCCTGGGCATGCACCATAGTCAACTGTATCTGCTTTCTCCTTTCTGGATAGACTGTGACCTCAGGTCCAAATCATTGCTCCCCTTTTTAGACCATGGGTCCCCACTTCCCCAGAAATCAGTGCAGTGATGGTGGAAGCAATGGGGGACAGTGGGGGATGCCTGCCACCTAATGGCATTCAGATTCACACTGTTAATCAATCTCCATGTTGTTTGGGACAATTGCCCCAAACTTTTCGAAGGGTAATTCTCATCTGGAGGGGTAGAGGCTGCCAGAGTGATCTGAGTGTGTGTGTGTGTGTGTGGTGGGGGGGTGGTTCAAACAAGCCTGCCCATTCTGATTGTTCTCCTCTCCCTTTGAGAATGAGGTAGGGAGACTTCTCTGTCCCTGCTGCTTCACTGCTCTCACCCGCAGTCTGGTCAGGTGTCTCTTGGGATCCCCAAATCTTCAGAGCGTCTCACACAGCAACCGTGTTGTGTGATGACAGCCTGTTGAGTGGTCTGGCCATCTATGCCATCATCAGCCAGCCCCTGGCGTCCGGGGTAGAGTTTCTCTCTGTCTAACCCTGGGGCCTGGCGCTTGGTACTTTATTGAGTAAAGTGAGGTCTGCATGTGGCCCCCTGACTCACTGTACACAATTGAGAGCCTTCGGGGGAAGGTTTGTTCTGCTGACTGGCCCTGCCCGGAAGCCCTCTGGACAGACCACACAGGGCAGCGTGCTTCAGAGGGTCCCTGGAAAGATGCTGGCTGTTCTCTAGAAGATCGAGGAGGGCCTTGAGGTCTTAACTTGGGTTTAGCATATGAACCAAATGTTGTTATAGAAAGGTTTTGGGGTGCCCTGGAGCTGAGGAGGTCTAAAGAGTGGGGCAGAGTAAGGGATGGGAACACAGTGAATGGCAGGGGCAGCCAAGGGCCATAGAGCTGGGATAGGAAAGGTAACAGATAGGTGCTGAGAGGTGCTGTAATAGCAGCCCATGCGACCAGTTCAGGTCCTTGTGTTGAGGGCCTGTTTGGGCAAGAAGGTCTCTGTGGCCCAGGAGGATCATCCATTTCCAAGAGGACAAAGCTGCTCCTGGCCCTTTGGGCCCTCAGGCCTGGCCTGGAGCTGGTATCCTCACAGTCCCACACCCTGCCAGCTCTTTGGCAGGACTGAGTCTCTGCCAGGTGGATATGTGGGTGGGGGAAGGAGGGGGCCTGCCAGCTGTGACAGAGAGAGCTGGCTCACTCTGGTGCCCCAAGGGCTAGCACGAGGTACAACAGGTGGGACTGTGGACAGACAGATCTTGGCCCATCATAAGGAAGTGCTTTCTAACAGTGACAACAGATCATGTTTTGTTCACCTTGTTTGTGTGCTTAGAACTGGCCTGGCCCAGAGTAAGTGCTTGGTGAATATTTTTTGAATAAATGATTGATGGCTGATGTCTTGTTCAGAAATGTAATGAGCTGTTTGTCAGTGGAGGTGTTTAAGCAGAGGCTGCCTTAGTGAGGGGACTGGGATGTGTAGTTTAAAATCCTTTTCAGCTAAGACCATGGTTCTCTACTTCAGATAAAGCTTATGCCTCCTTCTTTTATTATTGTTATGCATGTGGGGCCTCAGATGGTCTTGAGAGGGAGAGAAAGACAGGTGTGGGACACACACACACACACACACACACACACACACACACACACACACACATTCAGTCACACAGTTGCTGCTCTCCACCTTCGTTGGCTGAGCCTTGGTTGGCTGGAATGGATGTTACATATGGGCCTATGGTAGACAGAATTTCTGAAATGCCCCCGCCATAGATGGTCTTCTCTAATCTCCAGACCCTCTGAACATTATTAGACTATAGAATATGGCACAGCAGCCTTACAGCCGCACAGAGCTGGTTTCTGCCAACCCCGTGCATGAGCATGGAAGTGGCTTCTTTCCTCGAGTCTCCAGATAAGAGCTCAGGGAAGCCAGAATCTTGACTTTGGCCTTTTGATACCCCAAGCACGGAGCCCAGCCAAACCCACCCAGACTTCTCACCTACAGAACTGTGAGCCAATTAAGGCTTGTGGCAATTTGTCATGCAACAATAGAAAATAAATACAGGGTCCTCTCCTTGGTCTCCATTTAGTTTTTCCAGTTTGCTGAGATACAAGCTTTGTGCTTGGCTCTGGTTCCTCTAAGCCCTTGCCCCATCCATTGACAAACCTGTCCCTTGCGCCTATACAGTCGGAGCTCTCAGCCCAGGGATGTTCACCACTTGAAGGCCAAGCAGAGCCATAATGATGTCTTCAAGAAGAGTTCTTTAGGCAGCTAGGGGGTAATGGCTTCCCCACTGTGGCAGAAAAATGTAGATATTCCTAGGACAAGCCTGGTGGGCTCCTGGCTTAGGCAGCCTTCCAACTTCCTGAACGCAGCAGGCTTTATTACTTTTCTTACCTGTTACTCACCTCAGACGTCATCTTGCTTCTGCTTGGTGAGACCAGCCCTTGGGCAGTGTTGGATGAGGCATGGGGGTGGGGGGTGGGGAAATGTTGGCAAAGAGATAAAAACCATGAGCTGGCAGGTATGTGAGTGACACAAACGCCAGAGTCTCATGGGATCCAGCTGAACTGGTCAGAATGTTAGAGGGGGCCCAGAGTAATAGCTCTTTCTGTAGGTGTGAACGTCCAGAAGATGCCAAAGTGCGAACTTTATTGCTCAAGGTGAATCTTGAGGAAACCACTGAGGAATGATTGACCGGCAAGAGTGGACATCTTTCTTGGGGCAGGATGCTTAGCTCAGCTCTGTGGAGTGGGTGGATGGCAGGCTGGAGAGAGCCTGAGCTGGAGGCTCCTGGAGTTCAGGCAGAGTTTCTGGAATGACTCAGTGCCTCTGTTGTGCAGGGCCATGGGCTGGGCAAAGTACAACTCCGGAAAAGGGGCTGCCTCTACTTTCCAGGTATAAACAGCCTGGCCCCAAACAAGAGATGACAACAGGTGGGCATATAAGGACCAGGGAACCATGGCAAGTGGTAGGTGTGTAGACAGAGGAGGTCAATGTGGTTCCTGAAAAATTGGCAGTGGGCCTGTGAGGAGACCTGGCCAAGTATCAGGAGAAAGATAACTGCTTCCAGGTGACTCATAAGGCCTCTTTGGAGATCAGGCAGTTTCCCCACCCCTTCTGGGTATCATGGTGTCTGGAGAAGAGAGGGGTTCTACGGGCTCTGATGGGTCTTTGGGTCCTTTTCTGGTGGCTATGGGCCCTGGCTCTCCTGCTGGGCCCTCAGCTCATTCCTGGCATTGGATACTCCTGGGTGACAGTGTTAAGGGACCGGGGTCATTAAAGACAGAGAAAAAGACAGGGAGAGGGGAGTGCTCATGGCTTCGCCTCATAGTTTCACCTTTAACTCCCTTCCTGGGGATCCTAGGACTTGGGTGATGTCTTTAGTTAATGAGGAAGGTGAGTTTCATGAATCACTTCAAATAAGCATAAGCTTGTGGCCTTGTAAACCACCTGTGCCCACTTCCCCAAGAGTTGGTGAAATCATCTTTCTGTGCTAAGGTGACAGGTCCAGAGGGCCCTGAACTTGATGCTGACCACTCTCTTTCCCATAATAGAGATACAGGTCTGTGCCTGCCCAGCAGTGGGAGTGGCCAGGATGGCCCATGTCGGGCTTGAGGAAGGAGCAGGGTGACGGGATGGAGCAAGGTCCCCGGGAGGCTGAGGGCTAGCTGCCACCTTGCCGTGTGACCTTGGGCAAGCTCTCTTCTATTTCTGGGCCCCTGACTCCTTCATGAAAAAAAGAGGTGGGACTAGTGGGTGGTCATGCTCTCTCCTGGTTCCAGTTTCAAACTTTGTGAACTACAGGGTGGGTGTCGCCTGTGACTCTATTCACTGTCCTTCCTGAGGCTGTTCATGTGCTGGGACTTAGAGTTTGGGTGACTTGACCTGGTCGTTTGGTGTGAGACCCTGGCAGTATGGTCTGTCCTCTGTCTCCCAAGACAGTTGCTTTCTCCAAGCTTCTGTGTGCTGTCCAAACAGGCCAGGGCCATGCTCAGTGATCCCAGGGAGGGGTGTCTGGAGGGCTGTTCTGTATCTCAGGCGGTGATGTGTGTGAGAAGAAGGCATAATTAGCAACTTCTTCATGGTAGGGCCAGCACCAATGACGAATCAGGGGAAATTCTCCTGCCATGTACATAACAAAGACTATAACTTGCCCCAATTCCTGGCTGATGTTTCCCACTTTTCCTTGTCCTTGGCTTTTAGAAAGAAAAGTTTCAAGATGATTCGGTCCCAGTCCCTGTCTCTGCAAATGCCGACGCAGCAAGATTGGAAGGGCCCCCCGACAGCCAGTCCGGTCATGTCTCCCACGACTCCTGTGTTCCCTGGTGCCACTTCCCAGCCCACGCCGGCGCCCTATGCCATGCCCGAGTTCCAGCGGGTCACCATCAGTGGAGATTACTGTGCCGGGGTAAGGCCTCTCCCGCTCCCCACTCTCTCCCTGCGCATGAAGGCCAGTGTGCCTGTGCAGAGGCCAGGGTTCTTGGGCCACTGGGGACATCCCTTGTGCTGAAGCCCGGTCCATCTACGGGGGCCTGGGAGGTGGTGGGCAGGAGGCACAGGAGTCTGAAGACAAGGAGGGTCTTAGTGGAGGTTGTGAGGTGCGGGTGTGGCTAGGGCACTGCTCATCCCTGTGAGGGGGGCCGAGGGCTGCGGGCTGGCATGCTGTGCCTGTGGCCTGCAGGTTCCTTGTGTTCTGTGGGTCCAGAAGGCTGTTCTCTGTCCCTGCAAACCACGGAGGAAGATCCCAGCTTGGACCCTTGAGTGTTTCCAAATATTGACTAGACTCCACGTCCAGGCATTGACTTGTTCGCGTGGAATCAGTCATTGCCAGTTTAGCTCCTCCATGAGATTTGGCTCAGTATCCTTAAATACAGGCTAGACCCTCCCAACCAGGAAGAGGGGGTCCTGATGAGAAAGTGAACACGTAACCAAGTCGGTTAGCTCAGTCACTGAAAATGTGCTAATTTTCCTGGTTGGATGATGCATTTTTATTGCTTCCTTCCTGAAGAGAAGTATCACTTAGTGCAGTTCTAAGTTTGGTTCTCTCTTCCTGGCCCTCAACCTGCTACCCGCACCTCCCCCTCCCCCCTCCTTCTTCTTCTTCTCCTTCTTCTTCTCCTTCTTCTTCTTCCTCTTCCCCCTTCTTCTTCTTCTTCCTTCTTCTTCTTCTTCTTCTTCTTCTTCTTCTTCTTCTTCTTCTTCTTCTTCAGAGAAGGCGCACACACATGCAAGGTGGGGAGAGGGGCAGAGGGAAAGGGAGAGAGAGTTCCAAGCAGACTCCCTGCTGAGCGTGGAGCCCATCGTGATGCGGGACTCCATCTCACATCCCTGAGATCATGACCTGAGCTGAAGTCAAGAGTTGGACACTTAACTGACCATGCCACTCAGGCGCCCCTGAAATATTTTATTGTTTGAGGCTACCCTTGGTTTTGGTTTTCTTATGTGTATCTACAATTAATTGGGCATGTATAATTTGTTTATCTTTACATAAATGGTAGTTTACTATACACATCATACTGAGTCTAGCTTTTTTCACTTAACAGTACATCTGGGAGATAATGCCATATCAATAGATAAAGAACATCCTTGTTCTTGTTCTTTTTTTCTTTCTTTCTTTCTTTTCTTTTTCTTCTTTTTTTTTTTATAAGTGCCTATTATTCCTCTGTGTGGGTATACCATACTTGAAGTTCCTATGGATGGGAATTTTGTTGGATTGGACACAATCACAATGCAGGCCTTCTCTGAAGTCGCAGCCTCCTGACCAGGAGTCCTTGGTGTCGACCTGGCCTCTGACATGTGGGCAGGATGGGAGAAGGGGGAAATAGAAGCAGGCTGGCAGCCAGCTGAATGGGATGATGTTGGCCTGGTGCAGTAGCTAGCTTCTTTCCATCGGTCCCCTGGCACAGAGCCCCTGAAATGGACAGTTGGTCCCCAGAGAGCTATGAGCCATGAGAGATAGGCTGACCTTGCAGATCACCTTGACTCCCAGTGGGCCTGCTCCCAGGCATGGGGCTCGTGGTATCTATGAGCTGGCTGGTGGCTGCTGGTCCACTGGGATCCTGAGCACCCTTTCTGATAACTTTAGCCATGGTCCGAGCCCCTTGTCCTGTTGAGTCCATTGGCTCTGCCAAGTGTTTGGCTTTGTCATCGGCGGGGACATATTTCTGTCTAAGGTTCTAAGATGTGTGTGTCTATTCACCTATTCCTGATGCTCTCAAAAGCCATCCACCGGAAGGTCTAAAATGGAATTAACACACCCTCATGGGGACACTTGGTAATAGGAAAGGAAAAGCTACTTTCTTTTTTTTTTTTCTTTAAAGATTTTATTTATTTACTTATTTGATAGAGATGACAGGTAGGAAGAGAGGCAGGTGGTGGGGGAGGGGCAGGAAGCAGGCTCCCCGCTGAGCAGAGAGCCTGATACAGGGCTTGATCCCAGGACTCTGAGATCATGACCTGCGCCAAAGGCAGAGGCTTAACCCACTGAGCCACCCAGGCACCCCAGGAAAAGCTACTTTCTTAGCAAAAGCTAGGAGCAACACTGAGTGAAAGTATAAAAACATGCATGGGAAAGCTATGTACCAACTTCCTTCCTCTGAACCTGGAGTGGGGTGAAAGAGCGGGGAGGGGAGGGTTTTAGCTGTATCTGTGATGATTTATTTATTCAAATATATAAGAGATCTGGAACAGTCATGAAAAATGTTAAAAGTTTTAGTTCTGGAAGGTAGACACATGGGTGTCTGTTGTATTCTCTTCAGTGCTTGTCTGTGTATTTAAAATATTTTCAAACTAAAAGTGATTTTTAATTAAAGCAGTGAGGAAACTTCCAGGAACCCCTCTCCCCCGCCCTGTGCTCCACCAGCATCTTGGACCTCCCTCTGCTGTGGGTCGCTTGTGTCCTGTTATGACTGTCTGTTTAGCTGCTTGTCTCCCCAGACATGTTTGGGTTTCTGCCACACACCTCCTTCCCAGACAGACAGGGTCGAAGGAGCCCACTGGAAGGTGGGCATATATCTCTCTCTTCCATCATTGAAAAACAGGCAGCTCCGGGGAGACAGACCATGCTTAGGTGCTGGGAGCCAGTCAGATCAGAATCTGAAGTCTGACTTTGTAACTTCCGGCGAGTGATTTATCCTTGCTGGCTCACAGTTTCCCCCTCGGTAGGATGGGTTGCGGTGAGGACCCAAACAAAATCCAACACTTGGCCATACATGCTTGTGGACTGGGTGAATTGATGATTCACAGACGAAGCAGAAGCCAGGGGATGGCAAAGCAGCAGACTGAGCCTGCAGAGTGTTTATTTTCACCTCTGGGGGACCCCTGGTTTTTCGCAGATGAAAGTGGTGAGCCTCACCCTCATCAGGGATGTGGTCCGGGCCCTTTTCACGCTCAGGGTGCATCAACGGGGCTGTGGCTTAACCAGCTGCATTTGAGGCCAGTCTTGGGGTTGGAGGCCGGAGCACTTCTGGGTCTCCAGCAGCCCTCATTCTCCACCTGGGCCGGGGGTCCCCGGGCTCAGTCATTCACTAGAAGGACACCTCGGACCCAGCCCAAAGGTGCTCAGGACTAGGATTTATTACAGTGATCGGATGCAGAGTGAAGTCAGCACAGGGAAAAGATACAGACAGGAGAGTCTGGAGGAGCCCAGACGCCTCTCCCCGTGGCGTCAGCAGAACACACTTCATTCCTTCAGCATCGACTTGTGACATGTTCGAAGTGTCGTCTACCCTGGAAGCTCATCAGAGACTCAGCACCCAAGGTTAATAACCTTGTCTTCCAGACTCCCAGAGAAAACCAGGTGTTTGGCATAAACCGTAGTGTTTGTGCAAACCACTGAGGCTGGATGAGCCATTCCTGTTAGTTAGCGAGTGGTGGGCATGACCCTGAAATGCAAGTTCTCAGCCGTCAGCTGAAAGCCAATTTCGCAGGAGATCTTGCTATGGACAGTGGTCTCAGTCCTGCTATGTGGACTCTTCTCTGCCCACCCCCTTCTGCAGATCACTGTGGAGGACTATGAGCAGGCTGCCAAGAGCCTGGCCAAGGCCTTGATGATACGGGAGAAGTATGCCAGGCTTGCCTACCACCGCTTCCCACGGACCACTGCCCGCTACCTGGGTCATCAGCGGGGAGACACTGTGCCTCCCGAAGAGGGCCTCCCAGGTAGGGCACTGTGGGTGTGGGGCATGGGGGTTCTAAGGGGGGCACAGCTCAAGAGTTGGTCAGGACTTCTTACTGGCTGGATGTATTTGGCCCAGATGGTGTTTTAAGGAGAGGGCCCTGGTTTTGGCTTCCTACACCCATGTTTGCTGGTTTCTCCCAGCATTGCATCTGCATGCACTGTGTGCTCTGCCCTGGGTAGAATTGAGCTATAGAAGTTCAGAGAGAGGTGAAGGACAGTCCCTGAGCTTGATAGTCCCCCAGAGAGAGGCAGTCTCATCCTGGATATTTACAACAACACCATTAGACAGTAATGCTGAATTTGCCGACGGGGTGGGATAGAGTGGGGGGTAGATGCAGAGTGCATGTTCTGGGAGCAGGGAAAGTAGGCTCTGGAGTCGAACACACCTGCATTCTAGTCTTAGCTCCACAACTTTCTTGGGCAAGGTATTTCTCCAAATCTCAGTTTCTCAGTCTGTTAAATGGGACTAATATCTCTGTCCTGGGTCTGTTCTGAGGGTTGAATGAGAGTGAAGTACTTAGTGCAGTACTGGCATGACTGAACACTCTGAGTGAGTGTTCAGTCAATGGTAGCTGCATTTATGCTGCAGAATTGGGGGAAAGAAGAGATCAGAGATAGGCAGGGTGGTTGCTGGGCGACTCTGGCCTGAGAAGGATCTAGGAGCAGTAGAGGCTGTAAGTTGGGTAAGATGAATGAAGACAACAAGAAGCCACCATCTACAAAGGTGGCACCAGAGGATCAGGCCAGGGCCTGCTGGTCTGTGCCTGTGCTCAGGACCCTGGCTGTCCTCTGGGTGTAATAGGTGCCAAGGGGTCTCCGGTCTGGGTTTTCCTTGAAGCTCTGAGACCTGGACGTTGAGCATCTGTGACTGCCTGGGACCCTGGTTAAATCTCAGCCCTTCTGGTTCCATTTCCCTGAGGCAAGTCGATGTCGCCTGCCTTAGTCTTGGCAAGGGCCAACAGAGTACCCAGGGGGCCTGGGAATGAGCCTGGTGAGGCCGAGGCTGTGTCTTCCTACAGACTCCTGGCACACTTTAGGGACTCCTGAGCTGGCCGGGGGCTGTGCCTAATGTGGGCACATGCTTTAGCCCCTGCGATGCCTCACATCTGCTCTGGGGTGGTCTGTTCCGAGCAGTGCCCGGGGGATACCCAGGCATGTCACTTGGCCTTGGCTGCTTTCTTTGATGAAGAGTCCCAGGCTTCCCCCTGCCTGGGCTGGCAGCTGAGCAGCTGGACCCTGTGGAGGGAGGGTTGGCTGTTGTGCAGAGTTGGAGCCCCCAGATCTACTGCCATCTAGCATAACCTCTGTTCCTTGGCCAAAGGCAGAGCTTATCTAGAGTCAGGAGAAGTCATGAGAAGAGTGATGAGAATAATGTTGTCTAACTGATGGGTCAAGAATTACTGTTACAAAGCCCCTCTTATACCCACTTTTGCAGCCTTCACAACAGCTGCTGAAGGCAGGGGGTGTTAGTCTCAGATGAGCGGGGGGCGGGACCAGAGAGGTGAGGTGCTTTGTTGAGTCTCATAGCTGGGAAATGGCCAAGAGGCATTTTCGGCTTCCCGTGGGCTAACAGCCCTGGGGACTGAGAGCTCTGTCCTTGCCATTCCCAGCTCTGCGGGGGGGGGGGGGGGGGGGGCTGCCTATTCTGTGCTTTCTGTGCTTATCCGGGGAGGAGGGGGACCCCCCCTTCTATCTAGCCCCTTGGCTGACCCGGGCTCAGGAAGATGTGGGAGGACAGGGACAATTATTCCCACTGGGCAGTCCCAGGTGCTGCCTGTTATTTTATTACAAGACACAGCGGCCCTTTCTAATGTGCCTGGTGTCCCTGTCATGCCCAGGAGGCTGAAGCTCATTTCAGTTAAATTAAAAACATTTACTGACTTGCCAGCCATGTGCCAGGGACTGTTCTAGGAAATGGGGATACAGTACTAAACAAGCCAAACAGATAGGTCCCAAGATAAGTAAGTGAAATTATTGCCCATAGTGGCAAATGCCACAGAGACATAGAGAGGAGGGAGGGATACAGGTGATGTCAGAGTAGGTAGGGGTGGCCGGGGTGACGAGGTTTTAGCTGAGATGATGAGGATAGTCCTCCCCGAGTAGGTGACTTCTGAGCTCACGTGAGCTCATGAGGTCAAGGGCACGTTGCCATCACTCAATCCTGTTTTGCAGATTTCCACCCTCCCCCTCTGCCCCAGGAAGATCCTTACTGTCTGGACAATGCTCCCGCCAACTTGGACTACCTGGTTCGCATGCAGGGGGGCATCCTCTTCGTGTATGATAACAAGAAGATGCTGGAGCGCCAGGAGCCCCACAGCCTGCCCTACCCCGACCTGGAGACCTACACCGTGGACATGAGCCACATCCTGGCTCTCATCACGGATGGCCCCACGTAAGCCCGCTCTCCCTGAGTCCACCTCTCTGCATGGCGGCTGTTTTGTAGGAAGGGGCTGTCAAAGGCCAATCAGGTCCCCCTTTTACTCCCGGCTTTCCTGCACTTAAATCACCCGCTTTCCTCCGTGCTTTGTGGGTTCCTGTAACAGTTTTCCATCACAGGCTGGCGTGTTCTTAGAGTCGGTACGACCTGTCTCTTCTGCATCCTGGAGCTTCTGCTCATCGGGGCCAACCTGTGCACCTTACAGTGGCAGTTCTCCCTCTCCCCAGGCAGGGCAGCAGCCTTGCCAAGATCCAGCCCAGGGCATCATAGATGGTGGAGGAGAGAAGACTGTTGCTTTGGTTGTTGGGTTTTCCGTGTGTCTGGAGGGGAGAGTGCAGGGAGCCTGGGAGCTTTGTGCCTTGACCCCCAAGATGCTCGCAGGCTCGGCTTGAGCTAAGCTGGCAGGCTGTTGTCTCCCTACATTGGGCCCCTCCCTTCTTGGTGAGCACTTCAGCTCATCAGTAAATGAGGTTTGGCAGGCCTGGCCCCTGAGCCAGGGTGTGGCTGTGCTGAGTGCTGGGCTGAGTGCTGGGCCAGGAGTGGGAAGGGGGCAGGGAAAGGGTGCGGTCACCGCCCAGGAACTTCTCTTGCCCTGCCTTCAGGGTTTGCTGGGAAAGCTGTGATACCAGTTTCCAAGTGAGGAGAGTGGGTCCCAGGGGGTTGGGTAGAGTGGGTCTCAGGCCTCACTCATCTGAGGGCAGAGCTAAGAACTAGGAAGGAAAGAACAGTTTTCTGGAGGCTTGCCTCTGCCGTGTGAGGAGGAGCTTTGCTGGGAAGCCTGGGGAGGGAGAGGAGGGGCAGGACCCCGGCTATTTTAGGAGGTTTGTGTGTGTGTGTGGGGGGGGGTTGTTCTATCCAGGAGGTTGTCCAGGCCAGTCCAGCAGGGAAAGGGACTAGGTGAGATGGCCTTTGAAATCCCTTCTGACTGCCTCTTCCTGCTTCCTCTGAGCTCTGCACTGGGGCTTGGCTCGGTCGCCATGACGACACTGTTCCAGGGTGGGCAGCTGCTCCTTATGAAAGGCCGAGTGATTTCATGCCAAGGGAGCTGCTGTTTGTTTGGGGGTCACAGGAAGGAGGGTGGCGTGACTTGTGGTTGAAGGTTCCGTGTGGCTGTGGCACATGGCCAGGTCCCTGGGCTGGGTGTGGGCCTGGAGCTGGCCAGGAGCGGTGAGCCTTCCCACCTTTGGCGGCCTTTGCTGGCTGGCAGGAGCATTAGTCCCTGCAGAGGTTTCCATCCTAGTAACAAACATCTCTACGTTCCTCATCTGCTCAGGATACAAACACCTCCTCCGCTTGTCCTGTCACCTCAGAGTTGAAGGGTCTTCAGGTCTCAGGGTTTGGGGAAGGTCATTACGTCACAGGATGCTTCCTCCCCATGCCAAGGTGGGACAATACAGTTTGGCTGTATTACTGAGATTCTGGGCAGAGGTGGAATTCCTTTTAAGGACTTAAAGTTGGCTGAGGATTGGCAGGAAGACAGAAGGAAGGAAGGGATAAGGAGGGAGACCTTTATCGAGCATCCTCTCTGCTCAGTCTTGGGTACTGCCATTTCCATATGTGTTCATGGGAAACAGAGGTTTGGGATAAATTGCCGAAGCTGGAAGTCAGAGAACCTGCACGAGATCTCAGGGTCAGCTTTGCGATGCCCCGAATGGACCGTCCACTCCTGTCACAGGGCACAGTCCAGCTGGGTCTGCCGAAAGCTGGAATGGCCATAACCCTCCCTACTGCCCCCTGACCTTCCACCTGAGGGCCTGTCCCCACAGCCACCGGCGGTCTCCGAACTGAAGAGCTCCGTGCGACTTCTCAGCTGTGATTTCTCCCCCTTCCCCACCTGCAGGAAAACGTACTGTCACCGGCGACTGAACTTTCTGGAATCCAAGTTCAGCCTGCACGAGATGTTAAATGAAATGTCTGAGTTCAAAGAGTTGAAGAGTAACCCACACCGAGACTTCTATAACGTGAGAAAGGTGCGTCAGTAGCCCACTACTGAGAGCCACCCCTCCCGGGTCCCCTCCCAACCCAGTGGGATGCCCTGAGTCAGTCTGGGGCTGGTCCCCTATGTGGCCTTCCTTGGCCAGAGGAGTGTGACATGTGTGCAAGGAAGACTGGCGGGTTGCCTGCCTGCTGTCGGGCCATGCCTCAGACTGTACTTGGTGTGACTCTAGGTGGGAACTTTTGTCCGTGTTCTGTATCTGTTGCAGTGGTACCCTGTGACTTGGAAAATACGGTACAGTCTGTTAATTGCTCCTAAGACTTGAGGCCAGGCTCCTTTTAAGGTGGAGGATGTATTCATCATGGAGAGAAAAGGCTGTTAAAATCTCTTTGGACTTGGGAACTTGTGGTTTGCTTCCTTCTGGATCAGGAGTAGGGAAGGATCCCGTGTGCTCCTGTCTTGCCCCTCCCCTAGGGTACGTGAGCCGTAGCCTGGGCTCAGGTGTGTGTGTTAAATAGTCCTGGCCTCCAGCTTTTCCATTTTCTTCCACTTAACTAATATCACTGCTAAGCCTGGGGTGTTTGATGTTGAACGGGAGTCACTGCCTGTTCCTGAGAAGTTCCTAGCCCAGTCCTGTCAGTGTGAAGTGTTGTGGTGGGAGTGGCTTCCAGGAAGAGCCTAGAACTGAGCCGACTTGAAGAGTGCATAAGACTCAGCCTGGGCAGGGGCGGAGGGCAAGGGAATGGAAGGGATGGTGTTCCAGGCAGAGGGCACAGCCGAAGACCAAGAGGGAGAGAGTGCTGTGCCATGGGAGAGGACAGACTATGTCCAGTGGTGTGACAGGAGCTCAGGTGTGAGCGACAGTGTGGTGCTGGGCTGTGGGGAGAGTGAGGTGAGAGGTATGTGAGGTTCTGGACCATGTGGGGGCCCCTGGGTTTCTCAGAGGAAGCAGGGAGGTGCCATGGTCATACTCTGGGAAGAAGCTCAGGGTGAAGGGTAGGGATTAGGCTTTGCCTCGTGGCCCAACCTGAGCTGACTCACAGTGGGCTCCTCATCTCTAGAGGGGCCTCTGTTGCAGATGTGACCCTTTGATGACTGCCCCTCCCCGGGGTCAGCTTTGAGAAGGGGGTGTTAGGGGAGGATATGGCTCATCTGTGGAACCCAGGCCTCCCTGACCTGATTGAGAACACTCAGCAGTAATGAACAGACCGCCTCCCCAAGGGAGGCCCCAGGGTCACTTCTGTTAAGCATCATGGGGTCTGGCATGGACTCCCACTTGGAAGGGACCTTAAGAGGGTGAGGTGGCTTCAGCTCATGGGCTGTGAGGCTTATGGAAATGTCTCAGGCGTTCCAGGTAGAGGTGAGGGGCTGTGTTAGAAATCAGCCACCTGGCATTCTCACCCCTGAGCACTGTTTGCTCCTTCTCTGTGAGGCTTAGGTACTCAGACAGGTAGGTGCTTCAAGGCACCATGCCAACTCCTCTCAGCTCTGCTGAAATGCACCACAGGCCCAGGTGGGTGCCCGGGGAAGTTCCTTGCCTGGCCTGTGCAACCCCGCCCTCTGCATGAACACTCTGGTCCTGGCAGCTTCCCGCTTCCTGGGGCTAAAGGGGTCCTTGCTAACTGCACTGGCTCAGACACTGTTTGCTTCTGAGGTAGGGTCCCCGTGGGTGTTCCTAGGCCCACTAGCTACTCTCTGGCTGTGATACAGGAGAGAGTCCTGGTTACCTACCCCTAGGTGTTCCTGTCAGTCTGGGGGTAAATGTGTTCTCTGGATAGGGATGACCTTGACCCCTGTGCTGTGACTCATCGGCCTGTTCTCTGGCACCGCAGCAGTCCATAAACATGGGCCCTGATCTGCTCCAAGTCAGGCCTCCGCCTGCCCTTCCCTGCATCCTGGTTGCTGGCTGCTTTATCTGGCCCTGGAAGCTTCTTCGGTGGGAAGAGAGCCGGTTTTCTGAAACTCAGGGTGGGCTGGGAGGGTGGCTCCGTATTTCCAAGGTAGCTGTCAGTGTTGGGAGCGCAGGCTGGGGCCATGCTCGGAGGCAGAGGCTGTGAGTGGCCACGGGTGTGTGGGGCTGGTCTTTGTGAATGTGTCTGTAGCATCACAGCATCACAAACATCACAACACCGCATGGCTTAGGACACCACGTGGCCCAGCTGGCGGGACTGTGTAACTGAGACATTTGTTTTTTGCTCAGAGCTAAGAACCAGGGCCGAGTGTGTTTACTGCCGAGGACTTGGGTAAGATTGGGCTTTCTTCACGTCGGTTTAAGTGTCATATCAGGCAGAGCAGACCGGCTTCATCTTCTGTGCCTAACTTGACCAGTCGGCCGTGGCTACTCCCACAGCTTAGTGAAAATGCTGCATTTGGTTACTGATGTCTGACATGGCTGGGGGAATGGCCAGTGTTGGCTCAGGGACGGGGGGCCAGTCAGCCCTGTTTGTAAACTGTCCTGTTGTGAAAGCCTGGACCCGATGTGAAAGCAGGAACACACTGGTATCTTCCGGTGAATTGAAAACACGGACATCCCATGACGGGCTCTTTTGCGTGTTCCTAAAATAATCACCTTGGACCTTCTAAAGTTTGGATTGGATGCTTTCTGGATTGTCCAGTTGTTTTTCTCCCTCATCTTGTGACCTGTGGGGGTAAGGACAGCCTGCACCCCCTGCAGTGTGTCACTGGTATGCAAGAGGACGGAACCAGAAAACCCAGAATGTGCTATGTCATGCTGAGGTGGTTGAGTCCAGCTGTGTCCGGCTGAGCTAAGCCTGGCTGGCTACTTGGGCATCCCACAAGAGCCCCACCTGTCCCTGAGGTGACCAGATCCCTACATGGTGCTTTGGGTGATGTTCTGGCTTTTGGTGCTTTGAGCGGTTTTATATCTTTAATGGCTAGTGGTCTGTCTCTCTTGTTGGGAGGGCCGGATGAATGGCAGGAAGAGCCCCGATGAGTCAGTGGTGTGGCCAGTGACATGGGCTGGCTTGTATAATGTTCACAGAGATTCAGTAGATCAAATGTCCAGCTTGGCATGACTTGGAGATGCTGGCCAGCTGAGGACCACATTCTCTGGCCACAGGTCAGCCGCCTGCCTATCCCAGCCCTGGTAGAGTGCCCAGTTGGCTGCAGCAGGAAGGAATAGCACAGTCCTGGCCTGGGAGGCTGTTGCCATCTCCCTGGGGACCTCTCTGGGGCCCCCTGGGCTCAGGCCAGGGGAGTCAGGATGCGCACTTCGACCTTAGGTCATCCCTCAGCCTGGCCAGGGCACCACTGCATCCGGGCTGCCTGCTGAAGGGACTGTTCCAAGAGGGGTCAATGGGAAGAATGGCATTTTGTGGGGCATTTGGCGGGCCCTTGGGGTTACATGAGGATGTAGATATCATCATTTGTTCATTTGTCCATCCATTGATTCAACAAATAAGTCATACTAGGCTCTGGTATAGGCGTTGGAGACTTAGACGCAACAGCTGAAGCCCCTGTGCTTTGAGGCCTGTGCTCCTGGTCTAGTGGCAGAGTCTACTAGTCTGTAGACTGAATTGGGAAGACATGTACAGTAATGGGAGCGTGTGTGCTAGCTTTCCTGGCTGGGCGGGGGAACAGCTGGTCAGTGTGCTGGGGTGATCAGGACTGGCTTCCAAGTGGAGGAGGTTGTAAGGGATCCCGCGTAGGTGGATGAGACTGGTGAGGGGCTAGAAGACCTGCCCAGAAGAGGAGACACGTGGGCCAAGTGACACAGTGCAGAGTAGCACAGTGCCTCGGGCCCCTGTTAGTGCTGGGTCATGGCGGGAGCACAGGCTGGGCAGCAGGAAGGAGGGAATTAAGGTTGGAAGTCAGCCTTGAACCCCAGGCGAAGGCATTTGGTCTTTCTCTTGAAGACTTGGGGGCCACTGATGACTCGTTAGCAGGGGAGTGGCCAGATCCCATCTACATTTTAGAAAGATCTCTGGCTGCCATAACGAGGTCGAGAGGGCGGCAAAGCTAGAGGGAGGACCAGTTTCAAAGTCTAGAGGAGACTCTGGGGGGAGGGGTGCAGGTCCAGGTATCGGCGGGACTATGGGTGCTGAGGTTTCGCACACCACTTTGAGGCTGGGACTCCCCATCTCCTTGCCAGCAGGCGTGGGGGTGGGGCTGGCTCACGGCTGGTGGCGCTGTGCTGCAGGTGGACACGCACATCCACGCGGCGGCCTGCATGAACCAGAAGCACCTGCTACGTTTCATCAAGCACACGTACCAGACCGAGCCCGACCGGACCGTGGCCGAGAAGCGGGGCCGCAAGATCACCCTGCGGCAGGTGTTCGACAGCCTGCACATGGACCCGTACGACCTCACCGTGGACTCCCTGGACGTCCATGCGGTGAGTGAGCCTCCCACCATCCTGGGTGGGTGCCCCGTCCCCAGGAAAGTGGCCCAGTGGCTGTACCTGGGAGACGCTGCAGCTCTGTGGCTTCCAGGCATGGAGAGGTGAAAGGGAATTTGGCCTCAGGGAATCACAGGGCCATGGGACAGGGGAAAAGGGTATGCGACCTGGAGTCAGACAGGTCCCAGTTCTAACTCCCCTTCTGCCAGCTGGGAGTTATAGGCCCTTAAGCAATTCACTTACGCTTTTATTGCCTTGCTTATAAAATGGGGAATGCCATGTGCCTTGTTGACGGGACGGTTATTAAAAGACTAAATGATGGTGCAGAAGACAGTATGGAGTTTCCTAGGAAAAAGTTAAATACAGAATTGCCATGTATTGCAGCAATTCCATTCCCAGGAATATACCCCGAAGAACTGAAAGCAGGGACGGACACACATACGTGCACACCCAGGTGGACAGCAGCATTGTCTCCAATGGCTGAAAGGGGGAAACAACCCCAGTGTTCATCAGTAGGTGAAAGGGCAAACAAGATGTGGTAAATGCTTACAATGGAATATGATTCAGCCCTGAAAAGGAATAAAGTACTGATACTCTGATATGGATGAACCTTGAAAACATGACGCTAAGTCAAAAAAGGCAGACAGAAGAGGGCAGTTAATGTACGATTCACCTGTACGAGGCACGCAGAGTAGGCAAATTCATGGAGACAGAAAGGAGAGTGGTGGTTACCAGGGGCAGGAGGAAGGAGTCATGGGCAGTCATCGTTTAATGGGCACAGGGTTTCAGTTTTACGAGATAGAGAGTTCTGGAGATGCAGGGTGGTGATGGTTGTGCGATGTAATGAATGCATTTAATACCATTGAACTGTACACTTAAAAATGGTTAAGATGATAATTTTGCGTTAGGTATATTTTACCACAATAAAAAAGTCTTTGTTAAACAAACAAACAAAAAAACACGGAATGTGGTGATGTGGAGAAGGTGCCTTACGACATCCAAGCAGTAACAGACACACTGTGATACTGACTGTTAAGTAGTCTGGTGTTTTCTGCTCACTCAGCCAGCTGGGCTCCTAGCCATGGTGCCTTGGAGCATGAGGTCCCTTGGTCCCCACAGAGGGCCCCACTAGAGGACCCCCAGGCTGGCTGAGTGAGGACACACGGCCTGGCTCCGGGACTTCCCACGGGCTCATGCAAGAACGGACAAAGAAGACATTGGTCAGTGTGGCCACACATAAGGCCACCTCTTGAAGGCCTGGAGGGGGAGACGCGGGTGAATATGAACAATATGGCGACCTGCCTGGTGGTTTCCTCTCTCCAGGGTCGGCAGACCTTCCATCGCTTTGACAAGTTCAACTCCAAATACAACCCTGTGGGGGCCAGTGAACTGCGCGACCTCTATTTGAAAACTGAGAACTACCTGGGCGGAGAGTACTTCGCTCGGATGGTCAAGGCGAGTGAGCCCTGGGCCTCTTCAAGCCTCCCCCCTGACCCAAGATGCTGACAGCACCTGCCTGCGGAGGGTGGGGGCTCTGCAGGCCTCCTGTTTACCCCTCCCCGAATCCCTGCGGGTCCACCATCCAGCGCAGGCAAGGCCCAGGTGCCGAGGGTGCCCTGGCTACCAGCTCCTGAGCACGGGCGGGCTGGTGCTGCAGGGGCCCACCTCAGGCTGCAGGAGGGCAGGGTATCCTGGTGCTCACGGTGTCCGGGCTTACCGCCCTGTCTGCAGCCTGACTTTGGCTGGGGGCATCTGGAGATGCTTCTGCTGCCTGGCCTGGTTATGCACAGCACTGTGCAAAGGCCTTCCCTCCCCCAAGAAGGAGCCTCTCCTGGGGTGGAGGAGCAGTTACATGGCAGCTAGGGGGTGCAGATCAGGTCTCCCCAGCCTGGGAGCTGGCGACAGAGGAAGCTGCTGGATTCAGCAGCTGGCATGCTCTTGGGCTGACCCGAGCTCTTCTTGGTGCTAGGAGGTGGCCAGGGAGCTCGAGGAGAGCAAGTACCAGTACTCAGAGCCACGGCTTTCCATCTACGGCCGCAGTCCGGAGGAATGGCCCAGCCTGGCCCGCTGGTTCATCCAGCACAAGGTCTACTCGCCCAACATGCGCTGGATCATCCAGGTGCCCCGGATCTAGTAAGTGAGGCGGCTTGCTGTCTGCTGTGCCCTCTGGGGACACAGCCCATCGCTCATGCGCTGGGTCTGCACTATTCTGGTGGGGCCGGTCTGGTACCGGCTTGGGCCTCTCCTCCCTAGACATTGTCCCATAGCAAGGGGTAGTTGGCAAAGCTCCTTGTGTCACTTCAACCCTTGTTTGTTGACAAACAAGCCTGTGCAAGGCCTAGTAGGAACCACTACCCATCTTCTCACTGGGGTTTGAGGGTGGGTGATCCTTTTGCCTGAGCCCCTGGGTGTGAGCAACTTAGTGGTAGTCTACACTGCTGGCTCTCTCCATGGCTATGATTCAGACGACCACTGGCTTCTCCCATCTGGCTGGTATGGGGCTCATGGTCCCTCAGTGGGCTGGGATATGCAGTGTAGGGGAAGTGAGCTGAGGGGCAGAGAGTCTGGATACTGATAAATTGGTGAACTCATCTCTTAGACATTGGGTCAGCCTGAGTCCCCAGACCCCACTCCCAGCATGGCCTGTAGCCTGGGAAAGCTCTCAGGTGGGCAGGGGTGGATGCTGAGCTTCAAACCAGTGCCTAGTGTTGCAGACCTTGCTGGGAGCTAGAGAGGAGAGGAAGGACCTGTGTTCAAGCTGCATCTCTGGCTCTGCTCTGGGTGTTTATATGGGAACACAAGCTGCTTGAGAAAAGGATGGGGCTGTCCTCCCACAGGCCAAGGGGTTCACTTTAATTAGCAAGTCTCTGTTTTCCCCCAGTGACATATTTAGGGCAAAGAAGCTGCTGCCAAGCTTTGGGAAGATGCTGGAGAACATCTTCCTTCCCCTCTTTGAGGCCACAATCAACCCCCAAGATCACCAAGAGCTTCATCTTTTCCTCAAATATGTAAGTGTGGGTGGTGCTGCAGGCGATGTGCACAGTGATGGATGGGAGAGAGGATTCCAAGGGAGGCTGGGTCAGGCTTCCCTTCTCAGATCCTCTATCTCGTGTGCTCTGGAATGGGCAAGAAACTGAATTTCTAAAATAATGAGTTTGCTCCAGGTAGCGGAAGTCCCCTTCTCGTCAGGGCCAGCCCTGGGGTGTGGGTGGGGTGTCAGGGAGACAGCAGTAGGGAAAGACTGGGGTGGAGTCAGTTCCTGGCCCGGTGGGGCTGGAAAGACTGGTTCCTGTCCCCCGAAGCACCCAGCAGCTGCCCCAGGTCTTTAGAAATGCAGGCATTTCAATGCTCCTGCTTTTACCTTGAAATAATGGTTCTCCCGTCTTGTTTGGTTGAGTACAGGTGCCCGACAACATATGTTTTTCTGACTAGTTACGGGAGAGGGAAAGAAGGAATGGAGAGGATACCCAGAAAAGGTATGAGTGGAGCAGGAGCTGATCCCTCCCTCTGGGTTCCCAGAGTGGAGGTGGCTGTCATAGTGAGAAGTGAGCCCAGAATGCCATGGAGGTTTTGGGCATCTGACGGGGAAGAAGGAGAGAAGATTCCAGAGAGCTAAGTGGATGGGGGAGGGCTGTTGAGTCTGTGTTTGTGTTGAGTCTGCCAGGAATGGTTTAAACAGGCCGGGGGACATCACTGAATTTATGTTTTAGACAAACATCATTCTGGCTGTTGTGTGGAGAAAGGCCTGGAACAGAAGCTGGCTGGTGATGGGTGGAAAGGGGCAAGAACAGAGTCAGGGGCCCCACTCCAACAGTGGAGAGAGATGCTGGGGGCTTCCTGCCGCGATAACAGCTCATGGTTGTTGAGGGTTTGGTGCCTGCTCCCGGGGTCCTTGCTACAACACGATCTCACTTCAGTCTCAGGACAACCTTATGTCACATCATTTTGTTGGTGTTAGTGCTAAGCGGAATCCTCACGTGCTTGCTGTGTGTTAAGCACTGTTAAGCACTCTCCATGGACTGTCTCATTCAATTCGCACAGCAGTCCTGTGAAGCTACTAGTGCCTGTTCACACAGGAGGAAAAGACAGGAAGCTAGGAGCTGGCCGAGCGGGCATTCGCAGGCGGGTGTCTGATCCCGAGCAGGGGTATCGTCCATGTGCTGCAGGGCCTCCCAAGTAGGAAAAGTGAGGCAAAGGCGGATGGCAGGCTGGGGCCTCTGGGCACGAGGTGGGCATCACTGTAGTATTGACAGGGCCTGGGCAAAGCCTGAAGGTGGGCTGGGGGAAGAGTCCAGGGTGCCTTTGGGGGTCACTACCACAAGTGGGGGAAGAGCAGGCTCGTGGAGCAGGAGTTGGGGGTTGGACATATCTTGTGCTTGGGGGCACTGCATCTGTGGGATACAGAGCTCGGGAGAGGGGCTGATGTTACCTCCATGCCAGGTCCTGGAGAGTCCGGATAGGGCATGGGGCTAGTGAGGGCAGGGCGGGGATCCCCGGCCTCCCCGGCCTCCCTGGCCCCCAGCCCCATCCAGGCCATGCTGGGAGCTGTGGTGGCAGTCCTCTTACTGCCTTTGACATGTGTTTCTATGACAAAGAAGTCTCTGCCAAGGCCCTCATAGGTCCCTTGTTCCTCGAGGCACCTACTGCCCATATAGGAATGGGAGGGACTGGCAGACCTGGCTGGGGCTCCCCAGTTTAGGCCAGCTGTGGAACAAGGTGGACAGTCTTCCAGAAGCCCCTTCAAAGTGCCGCTGTGGCTGAGAAGCTACATCTTCTATGGGTTCACTTTGGTCAAGGTCTGGGACCAGGTGACCAGGAAGCCAGTGACTAAAGGCAAAGTTTGGGCCCCAGCTGAGGAGCAGCTGCTGTGGAAGGACAGAGGGCAGAGCACTTCCCTCCTGGGGATCACAGCTCAGCTTTCCACAGGGCCCTCTTGGGTGGGACCCACCTTGACTTGTTTGTGAGGCATCTAGGCTGGTTTCCTGTGGCCCCAAATGTGCATCGCAGGGGTGTCCTCGACTTACAGCCCCAGAGTCTAGACCTGGAGCCCATTTAGGCTCAGAGCCTAGTTGTCTTGCGAGGGCAAGCTCCCTGAGCATGATGGGCCTGGTTTGTTCACAGGCAAGACCTCCCTCACAGGGTGGCTCTGAGGGTTACCTTAGCTATTGTGTGGTAAGTACTTAGGGCCTGGCATATAGTAGGCTGATGGGAAACACCGGTCCCATTCCCCTCATAGCCACTGTCACTGCTGCTGATGGCTGTTTCTGCTAGCTACCCTGCGGTGCTCCTCCTTGGCACAGCAGAGAGGTGGGTGGTGGGTATGGCTTCCACTGGTCACTTGGTGCAGCCCGAGTTTTCCCTTGCCATCACCACGACCACACCAGGGCTTGGCAGTCTCCAGGCTGGCCTCCTGGGTACATTCAGAAGCCATGGAGGGACGGACTGTGGGCTTGTGCTCACTCCCTGTCCTGGGATGGACATGGCCTCAGGCTGCACAGTCCCCAGCTGAGGTATGAGCCTGGGACGCCAGGATTTCAAGGCCTCTGTCAGCTCATCAGCCTCAGCTTGAGACAGGACTGCTCCTCCCGCCCAGGTGACAGGGTTTGACAGCGTGGACGACGAGTCCAAGCACAGTGACCACATGTTCTCAGAGAAGAGCCCCAGCCCGGACGTCTGGACCAGTGAGCAGAACCCGCCGTACAGCTACTACCTGTACTACATGTACGCCAACATCATGGTGCTCAACAACCTCCGCAGGTGGGTGGGCCTGGCCCCGCGCACGCCCGCGCGCCCCTCGCCTCACACCCCGTGACGCGCCCGGCACACGACATGGGACTGCGGACACGATTGTACACAGTGCGGCCAAGCTATGCCTGTACACACGGGTGCATCCGCGTGCTCCCCAGCTCCTGTGTGTACCTGTCTGTCTCTGGCCTGACACAGACACGGGACATGCCAACACTTGCCCAAGTTCTTTCTGCGATACCAGCGGTGTTCATGCACGATGTGTGTAACAAGTGTGTACCTTCTATGTGACAGGTGCTGTCCCGGGCACAGGACATGAAATAGGGAACAACACGGACTAAACCCAAGCCCACATGGAGCTCCCGGCCAGTGGCCTCACCTGCACAGTCTCCCACCAGTGCGCACACACACACACACACACACACACACACACACACACACACGGGGCGACTCTGGCAGGAGTCGGGAGCCCGGGGCAGCCCACACAGACCTGTTCATTCCCCCCTTGCAAGTCTAGCCTCCCTCCTGCCCTCTGCTGGGCCATGGGGCCTCGCTGGCTCAGGCTAACCCAGTGTAGTCTGTGGGTAAGAAGGTTCTGGATGGACTGGGATTGAAAGGAGATGGCCCGGTGTTGGGGAGGGGCAGTCCAGACTGAGCTTCTGGAGGTAGGGGCTTGAGTTCTAGCTCTGCTGCTGACCTGCCCAGGGGTTGTTAATGCCTGACTCCACCCTCTGGGTTTAACCAGTTTTATGACCAAGAAGTTGAACTTGACGGTTTCTCATGGCCGTTGCTGCTCTGAAGGTCTGTGAGAGCCTGGGCTCCAAGGCCTGGTGAAGAGCAGAAGGTGAGGAATGAACGGGGACAGAGCAGGGTCTCTTTCCACCATTCCGTCCCTTATCTGTTCCCCAGGGGCGGGGGGGGGGGGGGGAGGTGGCATCCTCTGGTTCTGAAGATCCCTGGACCTGGCACTCTATATTTTGGGAGAGGTAGTTTCCAGAGTGTCCGTGATAGCTGTGTTGACTCTGCCATGGGCAAGTCTCTCCCCCTGGAGCAGGCCCTGAGCTAGGGGTACAGGCCCCAGGCCTGTGGGGCCCCTAGTAGGGTGAAGCAGGGGTCCTTGCTGACCAAGAGCCTCACTTCTGCAGGGAACGGGGCCTGAGCACTTTCCTGTTCCGGCCTCACTGTGGGGAGGCTGGCTCCATCACCCACCTGGTGTCTGCTTTCCTGACCGCTGACAACATTTCCCATGGGCTGCTCCTCAAGAAGGTAACCAGGCGACTCACGGAAGCCTACCCTGCAAGGCTGGTCCTGCTCTGGCCTTCCCTGGGGGAGTGGGATCACCTGGGCTCCTATCTGCCCCTGAGAGGCTCTGGCCAGTGACGTTAAAAGGCTGGGGCTTTTTTCTGGGTCGGGCTGTCCATTGTCATCTTGGTTTCATATTTAATTATGAAAGGAATATAATCAAACACATTGCAATTTGGATTTTCCAAAAGATGGAGAAATGGGAAAAAAATCCTTATTGCTATTACTTCAAAAGAAATAGCCATTATTAGCTTTTTGGTATTTTAGAATTCTCATCTTTTTTACCAAAGCATATTTCTTTTCTTTCTTTCTTTTTTTTTTTTATTAAAGCAGTTCTTTTTTTTTTTTTTTAAAGATTTTATTTATTTATTTGACAGGGATCACAAGTATCACAAGTAGGCAGAGAGGCAGGCAGAGAGGGGGAAGCAGGCTCCCCGCTGGGCATTGAGCCCGATGCAGGGCTCGATCCCAGGACCGAGATTGTGACCTGAGCTGAAGGCTGAGGCTTAACCCACTGAGCCACCCAGGCGCCCCCCAAAAGTGTATTTCTAACATGCTTGTTATTATGAGCACAGGTTTTTTGTTTGTTTCTGCTCTTTGAATAAGCATTTTTCTGTGCTGCAACATAGTACTTATGTTCATTCTAAAGGCAGTTAGAAGGATGGCCCACAGCTTGGACAGTTTATAATTGATTCAACTAGTCTCCAGTTGTTGGACAGGGTCCATCCAATTTTCCACTTGTGTAAATAATGCAGCTATGAACTCTGCCTATTTGGTCTTCTCCATAGTTTGGATCACTTCCATAAGAAGGATGTTTGCTCAGACTCTTCTTGTGCCCTGATCCTGGGGCGGGGGGTGTCCCAATTCCGTGAGGGGCAGGTAGTACATCAGAAAACCACTCTAGCCTGGTCAGGCCTGCCCCTTCCCATCTCTGAGGAGCTGGAGTATTTACAGACTCAGCCTGTATGTTTATGGTCAAAGCAGCAGAACCACCAAAGTGGGGATCTCTCAGGCCGACCCACGGGGGGAAGTGCCTGGGGGAGGGGGAGCAGAGTGTGGGTGGCCTGGGGGCAGCCTGGGGCCTTTCAGCTGCCTTCCTGCCCTGAGCTGGGTCTTGTTGGGAGCCAAGATGGGGCAGAGAGCAGCCCAGGAAGAGAGGGGAGTGAGAAGAACTTGCAGGGAGGGCGGGGTGGGTGGGGTCTGGGTGCCCCGCCTTTGGGGAACTCTGGGCTTGGTGAGGGAATTGCACAGACACCACCCAGACCCTGAGGCTCCTGCCTGCCCTTCCTCCCTCCCCTCTCTGGCACTCATCAGAGTTTGGTGGTTCTTTTGCAGAGTCCGGTGTTGCAGTATCTCTACTACCTTGCTCAGATCCCCATTGCCATGTCTCCTCTTAGCAACAACAGTCTGTTTCTTGAATATTCCAAAAACCCTCTGAGGGAATTCCTGCACAAGGGACTGCATGTTTCTCTCTCCACCGACGACCCCATGCAGTTCCACTACACAAAGGTGAGGATGTCAGGCGCCCCAGCAGGCCCCAGTCCTGGCCCGTCCCCCACACTGCTGGCCCTGGAGCGCAAACTCAGTTCTGCTTTTGGGGTGGGGCTTGGTGCCCAGTGAAGGCAAGAGGTAAGCTCCTGGTGAGCGAAAAGTGTTCCTTCCAGGAGCCCTGTCTTTGGAGTTCTTGGACCCTTGAAGGCACAGTTTAATTTTTTGCCCTCTCAATTTTCCCTTTCTTTAGCATTTACTATCTCTGTGATCTTGGTTAAGTTACTTGATCTCTATCTTATTCTTCTTCACCTGTAGAACAGGGATGCAATTGTCTCTATGTCTACCTCTGTTTTATTGTGAGGATTCATAAGATAATGAACCATAGTCTATTTAATAGAGTGTCTGAATATAGTACATACTACAAAAGCTAACATTTGGTTAACACTATTATTATTAGAATACTTGGGATCTGCAGGGCAAGGGAAGAGGAAGGGAGAGATGAGGCCATGCCTGGGGACCAGCCATTGACTAGTGAAAATAGAAGTGCCTGAGTCTTCTAAGACAGGCTCTCCAAGCTTTGGGGCTCAGGACCCCTTTATACTCTTAAGACCTTAAAGACCTTCAGAAAGCTGTTGATTACATAAGTTATATCTAGTGATTTTTAAGTGTATTATAGAAACTAATGCGAAATTGAAAAATATTAACTCATTTAAAAATAGCTTTAATAACTCTGTTACATGGTAACATAAAGAGCAATTTTTACGAAAATTAGTCACATTTTCCCAAAACAAACAAACAAACAAACAAAATGGCATTGGGAATGGCATTGTTTCACATTTTTGCAACCCTCCTTAATGTCTGGCATAGTAGAAGACAGCAGGATTCTCGTATCTGCATCTGCATTCAATCTGTTATGATGCCTTGTTTTTATCAAAGCATATAATGAAAATCTTGCCTCACAAAGATAATGGTTGGAAGAGGGATGCCCTTTCAAAAGGCCTCGGGGACCCTGGATCTCACTTTGAGAACCGCTGCTCTCGGTTACAGAGGCAGTGGGGTGTCCAAGAACTTGTGACCAATGGCAGACATCTCAAATCCTAGGGGATAAAGTGAAAGCACAACTCAAACCTAAATCCCCTTGGATTACTGTCTCACCGCCTGATCATTTCTCATTCTCTGCTTGTCATACTTTATTCAGATTAACTTTGATTTTTGGACAATCTTCAGAAAGTGATGTGAAAAAGCAAGGCTACAGAGCACATACTTAACATGTGCGTGACCAGGGAGACTGTCGCAGGAGAGCAGAGGCAGGCATCCCTATGTCTGCCACAGGGCTTTAAGCATGTGCCGGTCAACAAATCCACGTGGAGGCGTTCTCTAAGACATCTCTCTTGGGAAACCTGCGAATCTGCCAAAAATGCTCTTAGGAGTTCATCATTTAAGGGGGTGGTGGGGTGGGAATGTTGTTCGGTTATCCAGGTGCCAGACTTTAAAGAAAAAGTAAAGCTGCAATGTCTGTCTGATGTTTCTAGCTTTGGAGATGTGTGAAGGATTGAAAGGGGATATCCTACTGTCTAATACATTTCCTTTCGGGGGGATCTAGGAAGCCCTTATGGAAGAATATGCGATTGCAGCTCAAGTGTGGAAGCTGAGCACGTGTGACCTGTGTGAAATCGCCAGGAACAGCGTGCTGCAGAGCGGACTGTCGCATCAGGTATGGGCGGTTGACGGTGCTGTCCTCCGTCCCTCCTGTCCAACACACATATGGTGGGCACCCGTGGCAGGCCTGGCACTTTCTAGGCGCTGAGATCCGTGAAGACAACAAGCAGTTTGTCTGTCACACTGAAACTCATGTCCTAGAGAAACCTAGGGAGACTTCTGAATTTTCAGGGAAGCTCTTTGACCCTTTCAGACTCTCCTCAAATGTGACCTCCTCTGAGAGGCCCTCCCCGACCACCGTTCTACAGTAGCCCCATACTTGCCATTAGTCTCTATCCCTTTGATCTGGTTTCCTTCAACATTTATTACTACTGACATCGTAATATGTAGTTACGTGTTTTGTCTTTCCTTCCAGAAGGTGAGTTCCATTACAGTAGTTCCATTGGACTGTTTTGTTCAGCATTATATCCCTAGGGCCAAGAATAGGCACATAGTGCACACAGAAGACACTCGGTCTTTCTTGGATAGTGAATAGTAGTACCTAGATTGAATAAAAAGTTGTAGGGATGGAACCTGGACATCAGTATTTTTACAGCTCCCAAGGGGATCTGATAGGGAGCCAGGTTTGAGAACATGGTGTCTTAGGCTCCCGGGGCCCTTCCCTGCGTGACATCACTGGTACAGGAAGAAGCTGCTTTGGTGCCGCTCTTATCGGATGCTGATGCAGAGCAGAGCTAACGGTTCAAAATTCAATTGTGCAGACCTGCTTCCTAAGACCGGGCCTCCCCAGAAACACCTGTTTGGCCCCGTCGGCTCTCAGGAGGGACTGAGTCTTCATGCCTTCATCTTCCCTTCTTAATTGCCAGCAGCACTGGGGAGAGGGTCTTATTATTGTCTCCTGATCAAGGAAAGCACATTCAGAAATGAAGGGAATGAATGTGGGTGTCAGGGTGACATCCTTGAGGACACAGAGGCCGGGAGAATTTTTAAGAACCCCATCAGGAACCATGTCCTGGCGGAGGATCAGCTTCAGGGGTACTGGTTTCATTTGGCGTGGCCAATGTCAAAGCTGCCATGTGGTTATAGAAATCAAACCTAAGGTTTATGGTTTCATTTGTACTTTTCTGGTTCCACAGGAGAAGCAAAAGTTTCTGGGACAAAATTATTATAAAGAAGGACCTGAAGGAAATGATATTCGAAAGACAAATGTTGCTCAGATCCGGATGGCGTTCCGATATGAGACCCTATGCAATGAGCTCAGCTTCCTGTCTGATGCCATGAAATCAGAAGAGATCACAGCTCTGACCTACTAGGTCCAGCAGTGGACATGCATCTTAACTTTTTGGTTTAATTTCAAGTCTGCTGCGATTAACAGTGGTCAACATACCAAACTAGGACCACTCTCCACGGAGAGGAGGCCTCTAAAGAACTTTCAGACCAGTGATTTTGGTTGCACTGTTCACTTTAAGATCTAACATGCCCACTTGTTAGTATTTCTGAGTAATAGATGGTGACTCCTCCTTGGGGATCTGGGAGCTGGACACTTGTCTGTACTCATTCCAAATTTTCCAAATATTTCTCTTGAAACCGCTAGTGCTTGCACTGTTGGGGCCAGGATCTTCCAAGGTCCAGTGCCTACTGACATGAGGTCTGTGTGGTTTTCTGCCAAAATCCTCTATAGACCCTGCAGGCTGGTTGGTAGTTGTTCATTTCAGCCTCTGGCTGGCTGGCTGCCTTAAACAAAACCAATTTCAAAGCTCCCTTTCATAAAGGAACTACTTTGAAAGAATTAAAATAGAAAACTTCCTTCTTGACAATTTGCTTTTTTTATGAATTTCATACACTGTTTTCTTTAGCCCTCCACCCTCCTTTCTATTTAGGAAGCCAAATGTGCACACCAAACCAATCGCTCCTATTCTGTGTCTTGGTTTTCTTATCTGAAAAGTGAGGATTTGGACTAGGTGAGTGGTTTTCAAATGTTGTTCTGTGAATCCCCTCCAGGGCTGGGGGAGGTTCTGGGTGCTGCCTTCTTCAAAGCAACTCTGCTGTCATCACTGTTACACTGGGCCTTCTACATATTTTCATTTGAACTCAGGACTGTGGAAAACATAGGATTAGATGATCTCGGTTCCAATATTCTGATGGTAGCCCAATTACCATTTTACTTATGAAGAGTGAGGGCCAGGGAGGTGAAATCTGTTTGAGGTCACACAGATAAGTAATAGCAGAACTAGTTTTCCCACTCCTTATCCAGTCCTTTCCCTGCTATTCCATTAGATCTCACAGATGTTAGATTTTTTTTTTTAATCACTATAACCTCTGCTTTTTTTTTTTTTTTTTTTTTTTAAGGTGGAATGTCTCCCTTCTCTAACATGCAGACTTCTTCAGAAGACATAGGTGGTCCCAGGGGCCAGGTAGAAAGCACTTTTTTTTTTAAATTTAAAATCAATTGATTAACATATAGTGTATTATTAGTTTCACAGATAGAATTGAGTGATTCATCAGAAAGCATTTTTTAAGGCCAATCTGAATTTAAGCTTTACCAATGTACTCTTCATCTGTGTTACTAGTGCCTGGTACATAGTAGGTGCTCAATAAATGTACATTGAATGAATTTCTCTTTTGGCAACTTTTTAAGGACATGTGCTCCAAGTATTCAATAAGCTGCTCAAAGACCTTTCTGTCTATTTCTGTGGGCAAATGCAGATTATGAGAAGCCCTTCTGAATTATTATAGACTTAGAAGAACTCTATTTTTGCTTGTGAAGATGCTTCTTTGACTTTAGATTGTCTTGTCCTGTGACTTTATAATGCTCATCCCTTCCACTGGTTAACTTAGCATACAGAACAGTAAATGTAGTCTTTTTATTAGGCAGACATGTGTGCTCTTCCAGCTAATGATGAAATTGACTGAAAACCTAGCATTTATCTTACACATTATTTTTGAAAAACCCCCATTTGTATACATTTGTCCTAACATAGCAATTATTGTACAGTTTTTCATTGTCATTTTATCTGTACCAAGTATTTATTTTTAATTATTAAATAAAGTCTGTTAGGACTGTGGCTCAATAATTTAAAGCTATTTCAAGTTAATACTATTTAAAGCAAAACAAAACAAATGAATAAACAAACAAAAAACAGAATCAGACCATTAAATACAGAGAACAAACAGATGTTTGCCAGAGGGAAGGGGTGGGAGGGTGGGTCACACAGGAAGGAGAGTGGGAGATACAGGTTTCCAGTTATGGAGTAAGTCACAGGAATAAAAGGCACAGCATAAGGAATATGGTCAATGATACTGTAATAACATTGTATGGTGACAGATGGTGGCTGGCTGTACTTGTGACAAAGCATAATGTACAGAGAAACTTAATCACTACCTGGTACACCTGAACTAATGTAACACTGTGTGTCAACTATATTGGATAAAACATTAGAAAAAAGGGACATCATGAAAAGTTACCAGTAACTACTAACTTATCTTTCACTAAGACTCAGACATGGATGACTTTCACAGTAAATACAAATTTTAAACTGAAGTTCACTAGACCCAGAAGGTAAACCATTACTATCTTTCTCCTCAAACGTCAGCCCTCTTATAGTTCCAGAGCAAAGCCACATGTGTTCCTTTCCCCTGGATATTACTTTATTCAGCTAATACTTGTTCGATTTCACCTGTCCTGCAAACTTTTCAGATACCTTTTTCAATAGCACTTTGCATTTTTATCACATCTTTATACCTAATTGGCCTTGGGGGGGGTGTAAATCCCTACTTTCTTTTGTGTTCACAATTGGAATCAAAGGCAAGTGTACACTAGCTCACGTTTCTAGAAGAACAAATTTGGAGGCACGTATCCCTTACTCTGACAGGCTCAGGTTCATGTATGTGTTACTTCAGACTGTACTGTTGAAATGATTGATGATACTGCTCTTTGCCACATGAAAACAAATCACAGCTCCTGGGTTGGTATGTACCGAGGCCTGTCCTGGCCTTTACTTCCTCTTATCCTGGATTAAAACAGAGTTGCAAGCACATCCTTCTGGCTTCCTCTTTATTTGTTTCTGAGTGCTGCCCTGGTGAAACAATATTCATCTTTTTTGGGGCTTTAGACACGACTGAAAGTGGAATGTTGGTAATATACCTAAGCACTCGATGCCTGACTATGACTATTATAAAGGACAAGTCTAACTAACTGCAATGAAAGGAACACTAATCAAAAAAACATAGTTTCTTGGAAATTTTAAAATCCTCAGCCTTTAAATAAGCATTTTATCAGAAAGATCAAGGATGCCGGAGAGTAAGGCTATACAGAGCTGCAAGATTATCAATATATTTCTGAGGAGGCTTTTATGATACCAAAATGCGTACTTCTTCAAGATGATGTACATCAGCAAATTCAATGATAAACTACCATTCCTTCTTATAAAAGGCTTTCCTCTTCTCAGCACTAAGATTCTACCTTGCTTCTCTAATTATATTCTTTATAATCATTTTGAAAGTGATTTTATAAGGTAAACATTAAAACTAATTCAGGGTGGAGTATTTTATCTATTATTTTTTACTGTCCTACAGGAAAAAGACATGAGCTCAAATGAAAGTCTGTTGCCAACTATTTGTATTATATTGTCATTATGTTGCCCATCACAATGTAGGTGATCAGCTGACTTTCCTCATCTCCAACTAGTTTTTTTAATTCCTGGGTAGACAAAGTAAGCCTGTCTTACTTTCTCTCATGAAGAAAAAAAACAGTTAAAAATGCAAATTCTTCAGACTGCCTTTTAATGAATCCAACTTTCCACTGTTAAAAATCATGGAACCAAAAGATATTTTCAAGCCGCCTTATAACCCAGATATATATTAGGTGTAATGAAATTGAATCCAATTTGAAACGAATTTTAAAACATAGCACACAAACATTACAACTCCCCAGAGCACAATACAAAATGGTCCTCTAAGAAATATAAACATTTAGTATATAAGAATGTGAAACTATGTAAGAAAAAAGTTTCTCTAGTAAGCTAAAATTTACTTGCTAAAGATTATTTATTGCACAATATATCAGTTTGTTCTAAGAATAAAGCAGATACTATTATTCTCAACTTCTAAATTCAGTACCTAGTCAAACTAAATTTTCTCAAACTAAAGTTCTATAGCATTACAGTATGAGTAAACTTCTTGTTACTGAGTTAGGATAGGGAAAACTTCATAACTTATAAAACAAATTCCTTACAGTTCATGAAAACATTTCACAGATCCTACAAGGCACACATCATATCTCCTATCTTAGTAAGTGCATTTAAGTACTTCATATTTGGAAAAGACAAAGCTGTACAGAATACAAAAAGTGTACATTTCATCCATTAAACAAATTTACAACTTTTATGATTAGTTATAATAGTAGAACCTACCTAACATTCACATCTAAAGAATTATCACCCAGTTTAATGGAGTGAGCAAAAAACTGTGCTCATTTATTTAATAAGACTAATAAAAACACTTTCTATTTCACAGTAGATCAGTTAGTATCCTGGAGCTCATATTGGAAAGTAAAAAGGTTTGGGCAACATCAAGTCACTGGGCTTAGTGCTAAATAATTCCTCGAAAGGTGAAGGATTCTGGGGGATAAGATCATTGGCTATACCTGGAAAGATCCAAAAACACGTACAGCAACTTTGTTCATTTTCAGAAACATTCTTTAATTAGGCAATCTGAGTTAGACTCAGCAAGTCTAATCCAAAAGGACAATTTAGAATCTTAAAGCTGGAAAAAGATCTCAGACAACATCTACCCTAAGGTTTTCCAAATATGTCCCATGGAATACTAAGACTTCATTGAGGAGAGTCAAAGTTCTGCAAATCTGACTTGAATTTAATTAAAACAATTAAAAAAATAATTTAAAAAACAACTCCTATCATATGACTACATTACTCACTAAATTTGAATATCCTGGATAGTGCCAATGCATTAGTAAATGTTTTTTTTTTTTTTAAAGATTTTATTTATTTATTTGACAGAGATCACAAGTAGGCAGAGAGGCTGGCAGAGAGAGAGGAGGAAGCAGGCTCCCTGCTGAGCAGAGAGCCCCATGCGGGGCTCGATCCCAGGACCCTGGGATCGTGACCTGAGCCGAAGGCAGAGGCTTAACCTACTGAGCCACCCAGGCGCCCCTAATAAATGTTTTTATTGGTTGACTTTATAATATTTATTATGGTATATAAAGTTTACATAAGGAAATTTTTATCAATAAAATAAGACTTTCATATAGAGGGGTGGGGTGTGTGTGTGTGTGTGTTCGGGGTACAGCATGTGTGTGTAGGGCTTCTGAGTAAGATTTTATCTGAAAAAAAAAAAAGAGGCTGTACTTCTGAAATAAAATAAGAAAATACTACGGATGAAATCTCAGTTTCTAAAGGAACCTACAAACCAGCAGAAGGGACTTTTTTAAGGTCACACAAACCATCAAGTGCATTGCCAGGTTGGTATGCTAGAGCCCCTGGTACGCTGCCTGTATAAACATCCATAGTGAGTGTTCGGCTATTTGACCGAGCTGTCCCCATCATAAATGTCAACCAATTAGTTATCAATATTTTTTGGGTAAAATCAAGCTACCTTTGGTCAGACATTCTGACATTAAATAAATGAATTATTTAATTTGCATGCCTATTAAACCCCTAGTATCCAAAAATTCTGCCATCAATAAGCAGCAACTTAAATCGCATACTTTGGTATTTTGGAAAATAGTATCACAACTTAACCAATAATAAGTCAGAAAAGTTACTGGAATTTAACACACCTTTTAAAGGAGACATCAGGTTCTAGTTTCATTATATGCTAAAATGTTAATGCTTAATATAAAACAAAAATTTTACCTTATAAGCAGAATTTAGTAAAAAAAATGAAGTGTCACTGAAAATCATAATTCCATTATGACTATACTCTCTCTGAGTATTTCAAAGTACCATGAAACAGCAGAAAGCCAATTTATCTCCTAATTTTCTCCATGTTTATGGTACATATGTTTAAAAGCCTACACCCTATTTTCTCTCTTAATAATATTAGAAATTTGAAGACTTGGAGACCTCAGAAAGATGCCTTCAAAGTTAAGAAAATAAAAGCACCATGAACCAATATTGAATGATTTATCATAATTTGGAAATACAAAATTCAGGATCTGAATTGAAGAAAAATTTCCTTCTGAAACTCCAAAGTGCATGAGCATTATCCAAAAGCTACTTAGAGCAGTTTCCCCGCTGTGGGAAAGCATTTCCAGAATAGCCAAGAAGATTCCTCAGCAGAAATCCATTTATAAGGCAAAATCACGCCTCATCCAAATTATACAGCATGAAAACAAACAAACAAAAAAGATTTGAGTAACAAACATGTAGTTCCAAACACACTGCTAAAGTTATGAAACAACTGTGGATCATTTCAAGTAAAAATTATTAAAGGAGCAATAATTAACCACAAGGGGGCATACACACTCCTTAGATTCCAGCAGAAAGACTAATTTAAGTAGTAACATGCACTTTGATGTAGTCTACATTTTCAGTCACTTCAAATTTTCTCTCAGATGGCTACAACTTTTTGACATTCAAGGTTTATTTTAAACCTAACTAAATAGATTCCAGAATACTCCTGCCCTGAAAAATAGTGTTTTAGAAGCCTCTGGAAATGTTGCTGTTACCTCAGCAAAGAATTCAAGAGCAATTAGTTCTAATATATATTAGAACAGATAAATAATAGAAAAATATGGTCTAAAACAGTAGCAAATTTTAGTTTACTATAAATGGAAGACACGGAAAGTTTATCAAAAGAAATGGAACAAATCGTCAGAATAGCGAAAATACGAGGGAAGGGAAAATTGATTTCTCTGTGTCTGTACCACAATATCCCTGCATTCTTCTCCCATGACCAAAACGTTTGTAGCTCATAATAGCAAAAGAAGACCTTCACCCCAAGGTCATGGCCTATGGGGCTGGCCTGCCTCATCGGCCATGTTAAGAATATAGTTAGCCATATCGTCTTCGGTGGGCGCGTCTGATACCACCCAAGATTCATTTGCTCCAGTCATCTGCAGGCGACAAATAGGGCAATTCCTGTGTCGATCACTCCTATCAGAGAAGTCAAATAAAGAACAGTTTGTTTTCTTTTTCTTCTTTTTAAAAAAACCGGTGTGTTTGAAAAGTAATACACGTACAATGTACATGGTTTAAAAAAAAGTGAACAGCAATAAAAGTATACAGTGAAAAATAAATCTCTTCTTTCCACCCCGATCTTTAATTCTTATCCCCAGGGGCAACTACTGTTAGTAGTTTCTTACATACTCTTCCAGGAAAAGACTAAGCATGATTAAACTTGTGTGTGTGTGTTGGGGGGGGCATATATATATATCTGCTTTTTTTTTTTTTAAACTTGTCAATATATCTTATAGGCCATTATGTAGTAGTACATGCTAGAGCTATCTGTTCTTTTTAAATATAACACTGTATGGACAGACCACAATTCATTTAATTAGTCTCCTACAGAGGACATTTCAGTTTTCCCCTATCTTTTGCAGCTACAAACAAGGGAATGGAAGCATTCAAGGTTTAAAATAGAAGATGAACCTTATATGCAGAATAATTTTTCCAATAGGGAAAGAACTTATACATGATCACTTGAATGAGATTATGTTTTCTGAAGGGATTTTTTTTTTTTGTCTTGACAAATATTATTTTGGAAATTTCAAAAATACCACATTTGAGCCAGAAACATGTCATGCAGGGAAAATGTTTTTCTCCTCATTTCTCAGTGAAATCTGAGACCAAAGTAATTAAATTATATCAATTGCTTTGGCTTTTGTACAAAAATTTAGAAATCTGTTCCAAAAACTAGATGTGAAAGCTAGAGCTGGCATATATTATTCAGATTCATTTCTGGTTCCTCAGAGATATTTTATTAAGATAACTCTATGTTCTTTAATGTGCATAAAAGTCACAATTTTGATGGTTAACTTCTGCTTCTGGCCAAAAGGGACCAGATTTATCTTCCCACTTAATTAAAGCACTGGAAATAAACATGAAACAAGACTTTCAACACTGGACAACATCGGCAACACAGGACAGTCATCCCTGAGGATGGGAAGCAAGAAGGTGAGCCCCAATCACTAGCTTATGCCTTGAGAATCTTTAGGCTGTGGAGCAAGAAGGAGAAGCCCAGGTGGAGCCTGGCAGACTCTCTGAGTTGAAGAGACACAGCTGAAATTCTCAGGAGGCCAAGGCAGCTAGAGTTCACAGGGCAGAGTACTGAAGTACTTAAATGCAGAAAGCTGCACAAAGGGAGAATTCTGGAATCTACTGAAGTTCCCCCTAGAGTACATTTGCATGTAAGGAAACTACGTGAGGCTCAGGAACCATCCAAAAGGATTTGAAGGAAGAATACTCCAAACTCACATACAGTTTGGGATATTGCCTTCTCTCACCAGACAGACTGGAAAGCCTCCTAACTCCTGGAGCATTGAGCAGAGTGATTCTGAAGGGTCCTGCCTCATTAGTGGGGCATAATTAGCTCTCAACTAAACACTATTCTGGTCCTGCCTAATAAATCACAAAAGCAAGACCCAAAAGGATCAAACTGTTTCCAAGTTACTATATTCCAGAAAAAGCTCAAGGATATTTATAGGAATACAAAAATACCTAGTACCCAAAAAGGTAAAAATCACAATGTCTGGCACCCAGTCAAGAACTACCAGGCATTGGGTAGGGGTGGTGGGGAAGAACTACCGGGCATGAAAAGAAACAGAAAAATACAACCCCAAATAAAGAGGAAAAAAATCAATCAAAACCAATCCAGAGCAGACACAGATGTTAGAACAAGCAGGCAAGAAAATTAATGGTTATCATAACTGTATTCTCTGTATTAAAAACACTGGAGGAAAGACCAAACATATGAAGTAGAGACATGGAAGATATTTTAAAAGCTGAAATCAAACTTCTTGACATGAAAACTATGTCTGAAGTAAAAAATATATTGGATGGAACTAATGACAAGTTAGACATTGCAGAAAAAAAGACTGGTGAGTTGGAAAAGACAGACCAACTGTAACTATTCAAAATGAAATACAGAGAAAATGACTTCAAAAAGGAAAATAGCAACAGTGAGCTGTGGGACAACTAGAAGTGGTCTAATATATGTGTAACTGAAGTCCAAGAAGAAGGGAGAGGACAGAAAAAATATTTAAGAAAATAATGGCTGAAAATTTTTCAAAATTGATGTTACAGTAAACCCACCAATCCAAGGAGCTCAATGAACCCTATGCACAAGGAACACAAAGAAAACTACTGGAAGGCATATCATAATTAAACTGCTCAAATCAATGATAAAGAAAAACCCTTTAAAAGCAGCCACAGGAAAAAGGGCAATATTACCAGGGGTGCCAGGATGGCTCAGTCAGTTAAGCCTCCAACTCTTAGTTTCAGCTCAGGTCATGATCTCAGGGTCCTGGGACTGAGCCCTACATTGGGCTCTGTGCTCAGCAGGGAGCCTGCTTGTCTCTCTCCCTTCCCCTCTGCCCCATGATTTCTCTCTCCCAAATAAATAAAATCTTAAAAAAAAAAAAAAAAGATAACATTACCTACAGAGGAAAAAAGATTAGTGTGATAGCATATTTCTCATGGGAAACAAGGCAAGAAAAATGAGGGTGGAGCAATATCATTAAAGTACCGAAAGAAAAACAGTATCAGTCTAGAATTCTATATCCAGAAAAAAATATCTTTGAAAAAGGATGTTCAGACATTCAAGAAGGTCCTATGAAATCTACAGAAAAGCTATCAGAACTAGTAAATGGATTTAGTAAAAGTTTGTAGAATACAAGATTGATACACAAAAGTCTAATGTATTTCTATACATGAGCAACAAATGATCAGGAATTGAAATAAAAAATATATTTAAAATAGTATAAAATTTAAAATAATTAAGGATAAATCTGTCAAAGATATGCAATACTGAAAACTATAAAAATTGATGAGAGAAATACAAGAAGACCTAAATAAATGGAGATGTATACTGTTTGCGGACTGAAAGACCCAATATTGTTAAGAAGTCAATACTTTCCAAATTGATTTATTTACTTAATGCAAAACCTTTATAGGTTTTTTTGGTGGAAAGAGAGATTGATTCTAAAACTCATTCTGAATGCAAAAGAATCAGAATAAAATGACAAAAAAGAACAAACTAAAGAAGAACTCACAGTCCCTGATTTTAAGACTTAGATCTAGAAAGCTACATTAATCAAGGTAGTGTGGTATTGGTATGAAATAAACAGATCAATGGAACAGAACAGAGTCCAGAAATAGACCCATGTGTATTTCAACAACTGATTTCCAAAAAAGGTGAAGGGGCAATTTAGTGAAGAAAAGAAAGTCTTTCCAACAAAACGTGCTAGAGCAACTGGATAGCCATAGGCAAAAAAAAGAAATTTAATTGGTACCTCAAGCTATATACAAAAAAGTAACTCAAAATGGATCATAGACCTAAATGTAAAACCTAAAACTATCAAACTTCCCCAAAACAGAAGAAAATCCTTGTGACCTCGGGTTAGACAGATTTCTTAGATAAATCACTGTGCATAAATCACAAACTGATAAACTGGACCTCATCAAAATTAAAAACTTTTACTCTTTCAGAGACATTCTTAAGAGAATGAAAAGACAAATCACAAAGTGGGAGAATATATTTGCCAGTCAAATATCTGATAAAGGACATGTATTCACAATACAGAAAGAACTCTAAAACTTAATATGAAAACAATCCAATAAAGAAATGGGCAAAAGATGTGAATGGACACTTCACCAAAGAAGACATACAGATTTAGCATATACAATGATGCTCAACGTCATCCGTCAGTAGGGAAAAACAGACTATAACTACCATGAGACAACACTACACATCTATTAGAATGGCTAAAATTAAAAGGACTGACCATATTTACCAGAGAGGTGGGGGTGGGGAATGGGTGAAATGGTGAAGGGGATTAAGAATACACTTACCTTGATGAGTACCGAGTAAAATATGAAACTGTTGAATTGCTATATTGCACATCTAAAACTAACACTGATGTTAACTATACTGGAATTAAAATTAAATAAAAAGAAAGAAAAAAAAAGATTGACCCTATTAAGTATTGGCAAAGTTGTAGAGCAATTAGAACTCTCAGACATTGCTGGTGGGAGTGCAAAATGGTACTACCACTTTGGAAAACAGCTGGCAGTTTCTTAAAAAGTTAAACATATACCTACCACATGATCTAGACATTCTACTTCTAAGTATTTAATAACAACAACAAAAAAACAAAAACAAAAACCCCAAAATATATGTCTGTAAAAAGACTTGTCTACAAATGTACATAGCAGCTTCATTTGTAATAGCCAAAAATCGGAAACAACCCAATGTCCTTAACAGGTGACTAGATAAATAAACTGTGGTATATCATACAATGAATACTACTCAGCAACAAAAAAGGGAGCTTCTGTGGGGCACCTGGGTGGCTTAGTCTTTTGAGCATCCAACTTTTGATTTTGGCTCAGGTTGTGATCTCAGGGTCATGGGATTGGGATTCTCTCATTTTCCCTCTCCCTCTGCCCCTCCTCCCACTCATGCTCTTTATCTCTCTCTAAAAATAAATAAATAAAATCCTAAAAGAAGGAGAAACTACTGGTAACATGCTACAACATGGATAAATCTCAAAATAATTACACTGAATGAAAAAAAAAGAGCACATGCTGTATGATTTAATTTATAAAAATTCTAGAAAATCCAAATTAGTTTTGTAGTGACTGAAAGCAGATTAATCCTTATCTGGGGACTGGAAGGAAGGGCTGGGAAGGAGACCTTACAGTGAGGCACAGAGTCACTTTTGGGGTGATGAATTTGTTCATTATCTGAATTGTGATTTTTTTTTAATGGGTGTGTACATGTGTCAAAACGTATCAAATTGTACTTTAAACATATGTAGTTTATGGTATGTCAATTATAAAGTCATCTAAATGCTTCATTCTTATTTTGTAAAATAATGAACTTGACTAGCTGATCTCTAAAGTTCCCTCCAGGTCCAATAATCAGTATTCAATGATTCATATTATTCCTTTTAATCAAAGATAGAGGAAAAATACAGAAATGAGGAGAAAAACGAAGAAAGAGGGAAACTCGTGGTTCTAGACTCAAGTCAGGCACAAATCTTAGACCAACAGTAAACTGCCAAAGCTAAGACACATTGCCACATTATAAACTTTAAATATAAAAGTATTTTTAAATAGAGAAGGAAGCATGTCATACAATTCAAAGTACTAAAGAACAAAATCTCTTATACTTAAATACAATATTTTTATATTTTTTGGAGTTTATTCATAGACACTTTCTCATTTGACCTTTGCCTATCTCATGACGGCAGCAGATAACTTACCATTTATCAATGCATTTCTGACAAAAGCTGTGAGCACAAGGCAGGATGAGGTCAGCTCGACCATCCATGCAGATACAACACTCCTCCTCATCAGTCAGCTGCTTCACCCTGCAATGTGAAAGCATAAATCTTCTCTGTTGTCATTATGCTTTAACTTTGTCTCCATTGCCTTAGAAAGGATTATCAAAAACCAATGTACCCTCATGTGCTATGGTGACTGCTGTGAAGTGTGTAAACCTGGCTATTCACAGACCTGTACCCCTGGGGATAAAAATATATTATATGTTTATAAAAAATAAAATTAAAAAAAAAAAAGTAAAAAAAAAAAAAAAAAAAAACAATGTACCCTCAATATAAAGCAAAACATGACTCATGCAAAATCAGACTAAATTTTAGGGATAACAAATATATTTAGGGAAGAAGTACTAAGAGGGACAAATTTCATAAAGAAAGGCTGGGTAATAGATAAATACTGTGAAGATCAAAAAGAATATACAAATAAAAACTGGAAATACTCAAGTCTTTCTGAAAATTATAGTCCATCTAAATCATATCACATTTATATAAATGAACTCAACTGACAGAAGATTTACTTGCCATGCAGGATACAAAGCTCTCTAAAATAGGGACCTTGCCCTTGGACATTACCATGCTGATGCTGATAATGGGCATATACATGAAAGAATAACTTAGTCTGAATAATTGGGGCTATAGGAAATATAAAAGATAAGAAGTTTGCTTCCTATCTTTCTCTGTCCTTAAGGAGCTCTTTCATCTTGGGAAGAGATATTGAACCTTCTACTCCAGCCCCAGTGTACGGCACCCCCAAGTCAGCAGAGTGCCTTTGCATGTGGTATTTCCTTTTCCTGGAATATCCCTGTGAGTCTGGTAAACTCTAACGCTAGTAACTCAGCTCAGAATACCTTCTCTCCACTCTCAAAACCAATATTTGCCTCAATTAAAGAACTTTAAAATATTGCATTAAAAAATATATTGCATTTTAATTGGCTGCTAATTGATTGGTATAACTACAAACTCAAAGTTCTTTGAATACAGGCAGTTTGTCTGAGGTTCTCAATAAATGTTTCTTAAAGTGATTTTAATTTGCTTTTATCCTTCATGCTGTTCTATAATTTTTAGGTTTTCTTTATCAAGCATGTATCACTTTCATAATTATGCAAAAGCGAAATGTTTCAAAGTAGAGTCACTAGACTATAAACTTCTTAAAGGCAGAAGGTATCTCTGACATGTTTTTATTCCCTACTGTGCTTGTACTACTATATACAGGACATTGAAATACCACTGTAGTTGGTGGGAATGCAAGCTGGTACAGCCACTCTGGAAAACAGTATGGAGGTTCCTCAAGATGTTAAGAATGGAGCTACTCTACGACCCAGCAATTGTACTACTAGGTATTTACCCCAAAGATACAGAGGTGTTTTAAAGAAGGGGCACAGGCACCCCAATGTTCATAGCAGCAATGTCCACAATAGACAAACTGTGGAAGGAGCCAAGATGCCCTTCAACAGATGAATGGATAAAGAAGAGGTAGTCCATATATACAATGGAATATTATTCAGCCATCAGAAAGGATGAATACCCACCATTTGCATCGACATCGATGAACCTGGATGGGATTATGTTAAGTGAAGTAAGTCAAGCAGAGAAAGACAATTATCGTGTGGTTTCACTCATACGTGGAACATAACCAACAGCACAGAGCACCACAGGGGAAGGGAGGGAAATCCAAAGCGGGGGGTGGTATCAGAGAGGGAGATGAACTATGAGAGACTATTGACCCTGAGAAACAATCTGAGAGTTTCAGAGGAGAGGCGTGTTGGGGGAGGGGATAACAGGGTGATGGGTATTGAGGAGGGCACGTGCTATGATGAGCACTGGGTATTATACTTAACTGATGAATCACTAATACTACATCAAAAGCTAATGATGTACTATACAGTGGCTAACTGAACACACACACACACACACACACACACACACACACACACACACACAAGAAATACCACTTTAAAATTTGTCAATTTGAACATAAAAAAGAATATAAGCAAATGTAAATATGCAAGTAGTAAGTGCTAAGAAGGAACAAATGAGTATTAATGAGTATTTCAAATTTGTTGGAAAGATGAGGTTGAAAAGTGACATACCTTTGAGAGAGGACATTGTAGGTGAATAAACAAAGTTGTTGAGGTAGGGAAAAAAAATACTTCTGGAGTGTGTATATAACAATCTGATCCCTGAATGTCAAAATATGTTTAAACTTATTCTGATTGGCAAACTAGAATCAGAGTTTGATCAAAAGAAAAGTGAACCCCCACTGAAATTGTATTTAGGAAGACTAATTGGGAATGCAGTATGGGACATTCTAGAGGGAGGAAAATCAATCAGATCCTTACTTCAGCAATTCACTTGGGAGATAGGGCCCAGTAAAGGGACATTACAAAAGACACATCGTCAGGATGTGGGTAATAGGTTAAACCTATGGGCAAAAGAAGGAAGACACTGAATCAAAGTGGGGAAACTGAATGAAATGTAGATGGACACGCATCTCATTTTCTAGATATATTCAGTTCAATGTTTCCACATCTCTTAGGTGCTACATTCTGGATCAGACCCAGATGAACTGGGGTCTCTACTTTTGAGCAGCTTATAATTTGTCTAAGGATGTGTCAGTAGCAGAGACTTAACTGAATCCAAAACGAGGGACAGAGTTCTGAAGGTTAGAAGGCTGTGAAGAAGAGCACTGCTCTGGACAGAAGTAAAAGAAAGCACAGGAAACACAGAAGCAGCCAGCGGAAGCTGTACAATGTTCACTTGATTTCTTGCTACCTTCCTAGCAGTACACTAACTAGAAGAAGGAAGGAGAAAGGGTCTTGCTCTAGTTGTCCTTGTTACACCACTTGTAGAATGGAATATTGAGTTCTATGGCCTCTACCCTGAAAGATATTTTGACAGATAAAGGATTTTCCAGGAAAGCTTCTGGGATAGGAAAGAGACCCATAGAACAAAGGCCGAAGGAAGTGGGGATGCTCATCGTGCAGAACAAAGGACCAGTGAGAATCTGATTAATGTTTTCAAATATTTGAAGGGCTGAAGAGAGAACAGATTTGTTTGGTGGGATCCAGAGGGCACTGCCACTGAAATAACTAGAATACAGTAGTAAATTTAAAATAATGAAAAAAAAATAATAACAGTGAACTCTTACATATTATTACATGCCAGGCCCTGTTGTAAGCATTTTACATATCTTGACTCACTTAGTTCTCTCAAGAATCCTATGAAGCAGATACTATTGTTATTATCCTCTCTTAAAAAAATGAGGAAAAAGAGGAAAAATAGTTTAATAACTTGTCCAAAGTCACACAGTTAGGAGTAGAGTCAGGATTCGAACACAGGCAATTTCGTTCTAGAGTCTGTGCTATGCTGCCTCAAGAGAGTCAGATTTTGGCTGTCCTGAGGAATATAATGCGAAAGGGAACATTTCACAGTGATTAGAGCCATCTGTGTAAGAAAAGGCTTGTGTCTGTGTGGCACTGAGTCCCATATACCTTCAGATGTTCAAGTACAAGCTGGACAAAATGTGACAAGACTACTACTACTCAAAGTCTTACTGGTGGATCAGCAGCAGTGACTCCATGTGGGAGCTTGACGGACTCTCAAGTTCCTCCTCGAAACCATTGACTACAAAGTTTAAGAAGCTCTGTGGTACAGTCCTTACTCATTGGAGAGTAGTAATGCAGAGGTTAGGGGCATGGTTGTATTGCCAGCCTCATCTGAATGTGAACCTCGGCTAGGCTAATTTTTAGCCATGTCATTTATTTGTCTAATCCTCAGATTTTCTGAAATGGACCAGTAATTGTATCCCCATGGGGTTGTTGTGAGGATTTAATGAGTTTATATGTAAAGCACTCATCAAAATGCTTAATACACTGTAAGTACTCAATAAATGTAAACCATTAACAAAAACATGTATCAGATATAAGACTAAACCAAATAAATATCCTTTAAAACACCTTCAACTTGAAAAGTCTGTTTTTCTATGAACTAGAGTATCAGGGTAGAACTCAAAACCAAAAAACATACAAAGGCAAGAAGCAGCCCTAATCTACCAATGAGGCACTGAGTTTCCAGGGATAACACCCTTACCTCTTTCATTGAGATGACTACAACAAGAAAAAAGTATTACTTTCATTTGCTACCACACAGTTTAAATATCCTGGTAAGTCCTAGTCTCAGCTTTCAAGATACTTAAAACAAAACAAGACAAGACAATAACAACAACAACAACAAAAACTGCCATTCTGAACAGGGAGAGGAAGAAAAGCAGAAAATCAGACACCTGTCTGTGAAAGATTAACTTTACAAAATACAGAAAAGAAAACCCTAAACACTGCCTATCATGTTCTAAAACTCACTTGGCATTTCAGTACCACTTGTACAGCCCAAACCCAGAAAACCAAACAATTCTATAATGATAAACAGAAAATGACAAATGGAGATACAGATTTACCACAATATAGTTTTGAAAACCAGTTGGCTAAGAATGGACCAGAAAATGCAACTGTAAATCAAGCAATAAGAGAAATTCTTGCTAAGCATATTCTTAATTTTAAGGTAAAAAATACTGTCGATACAGATTTTTGCTGTCCATTCAGGATGACAATAAGACAGGATGTCAACATGTATGGACCCACGTAAGACTTTTTCCAATGAGGCATTTACAAATTTAAATTATGGTCATGGTTGTCAAATGGCAACAGGTGGAAGCTTTCACATGCCAAGAGCATTACAGAGAAGGAAAAGAAAGTTTAGATAGAACAATAATACACTAGGCCTGAGTAAACAAGCGCCATCAAAGAAAACTCTGGCTGACTTCATTTCCTTCTGGTAACTCAGTATATGCAGTTCGTACACCAACTACTTTTTCATTCCTGAATGGTCTGCCAATATTTACAATTTCTAATGCTCCAATTAGTCAGATATTTTGAAGGAAAACTGGAATGATTTTGCCAGATTCTTAGACCTAATTCCCTGAAGGGCTTTGACTGTTTAATAACATAAATACCTGTTATAAGAGAGATATTAATATCCTCTGTTATTAAATGCAAGCATGTAGAGTGGAGAGTGCATTCATGGAAACTGGGTTGAAAGAAACATTAGCTGGTGTGAGCCACTTTAATTTTTCTTTAATTTAGCACTCTAACAACATCCTGAAGCACAGAATAATCCAAAAGCTTATCTGGGATACAACACAACTGAGATAAAAAGTAATGTGATTCAGAAATCACAAGGGGACCAGCAAAAGTATTACTGTGATTTCAGTAGCTCGTGTATTAGAAAACAAGAGAAATATGGTTCTTATGCATTCTATACCTTCCCATCCAAAGACTAGCCTGACAAGATGTTACAGATGATGAGTTTTCATCTTGGTCTTCAGAAGTGGAGCTCTGGGCCAATACTCCTGATGCTTGACTTGTGATGTCTTTATAAAGCTGAATAAACTGGTACAAATTCATGATCCGTGATGCTTCTACAATGCCAGTGCTTTTGTTGATCTAAAAATAAAATTAAAAAAAAAAAAAAGGAAAGAAAGGAAAAAAGTTCATAATTTCTCTGGCCATTTTTTAAAAGTTTTTATTTAAATTCCAGTTAGTGAGCATACAGTGAAATATTAGTGTCAGGTGTAGAATTTACTACATACAACACCTGGCGCTTATCGCAAGTGTCCTCCTTAATCTCCATCACCTAATTCACCCATCCCTCTTCTCTGGTCAATTTTTCCCAAAAAGGGGGAAGAAATATTAAGTCAAACACCATAGGAAATAAAAGTTTTCAAAGTTTGCAAATTACCTAACAAGAGAAAAAGTCTGAGCAAATGAAGTGGAGTTCAAAGTACTTGCACACATTTATCTCATTTGATGCTCATTTGATGCTCAAAATAACCCTGTAGGGTTGATTAGGCATCACCCTGTTTAGAGTTGATGAAGTCAGATAACTCTCCCAGACCTAAAAAATGAATTTTAGAGATCAGTATTGACAATTCTTTTTAATTTCTTAAAGAATTTAACTAAAAGATTTATTTGAATCCAACACCCACATGCCATTCTACTATACTTGAAACAACTACTTGTCTTCTGGAATATCTTAAGTTCTAGTTTTTGCCAGAATTTCCAAACTAAAGCAAGAAAATTACATTAAAGTAAATGTTAACAAAAAGTGGTTGAGTTCTTCCCAGGAGGCTATTTTGCATTTTGGCGAGCACCCCTCTTTGCTTTGGCAAAAAATTCATTTAATACGAAGTGGAACCAGTGGCCTACAGATTGTACCTCTCCTCACTTGAGCTTACATTCTTTTTTTTTTTTTTTTTTTTTTTAAGATTGTTTTCATTTGACAGAGAGATAGAGTCAGAGAGCACAAGCTGGGGGAATGGCAGAGGGAGGGGGAGAGGCAGGCTCCCCGCTGAGCAAGGAGCCCAATGCAGGACTCAATCCCAGGCCCCTGGGATCATGATCTGAACCGAAGGCAGACACTTAACCAACTGAGCCACCCAGGCAAATCCCTGGAGCTTACATTCTTTTTTTTTTTTTTTTTTTTAAGATTTTATTTATTTATTTGACAGACAGAGAGGCAGGCAGAGAGAGAGAGGGGGAAGCAGGCTCCCTGCTGAGCAGAGAGCCCGATGTGGGACTCAATCCCAGGACCCTGGGATCATGACCTGAGCCGAAGGCAGAGGCTTTAAACCACTGAGCCACCCAGGCACCCCTGGAGCTTACATTCTTAATGTGAGGAGATATTTGGGGCAAGTGTGAGGTAAGAGGTAAGGAGAGAAAATATTGCTTTCATAAGACTTAGGGAGTCATAGAGTGGGTCATATATTTTCTTTTGAAGTGATCAAAGTAAATAGGGTTGAAAGGGTACTGTTCTTGGAAGAACCTGAAGTAATCAGTGACAGACTAGCAATGTGAAAGACTCTGTTTTTTTTTTTTTTTTAATTCATCTATATTATTATATGTAGTATGCTTTATTTATTCTCCTTGCTTACAATATTCCATTGTGTAAATATGCTTCACTTTACTCATTATAATATTCAATTTCATATATATGTATAGTTATATACATATAGGAATGTGTAAGGGTGAAATTATTTCATCATACAGTGTGCATATGTTCAGCTTTATTAGATATTCTCAAGTATTTTTGAAAGTGATAACAAAATATACCCCCAGCAATAGTGTCTAAAAATTTGTATTGCCTCACGTTCTCACCAACACTTTGTGTTATTAATCTATTATTATTATTTATTTTAGCCATTCATCATGTTATTTTATTTTCTTAGTTAACTCACTCCTTTGATCCTCTACTATGTTATTTTAGTAACTGCTATATGGTTTATTGCTTTATGCTTTACAGCCATGCATCTTTATCTCACCAGTCTACATTGATGTGATGGTATGACACTTCAGCTATGATAACCTTAAACAGTACACTTTCATTCTCCCCCCCCTTTACTTTTATGCATTTGTTGGCATACATTTTCCCTTTGTGCAAGTTATAAACTCCAAACTACATTCATGTTATTTTTGTTTAAAAATCAATTATCTTTCAAAGAAACTTTAATAACAGAAAATATTCTTAAATTTTTGACATAGCTAACATTTTTAGTACTCATTGTCCATTGTGTAGGTATATATTTCCATCTAGCATGATTTTTCTTCTGCCTTAAGGACTTCCTTTTAGATTTCTTGCAGTGTGGGTCAGCTGGTTATGGGTTCTTTCACCTATTATACGCCAAATTAAGTCAAATTTGGAAAATTTTTGGTTATTTCTTCTTCAAATATTTTCTGTATCTTTTTTTTTTTAAGTGTTTCTTTTTCTTTCCTTTTTAAATTTCTTTTCAACGTAACAGTATTCATTGTTCCAGGTGGTGGGTATTAAGGAGGGCACGTATTGCATGGAGCACTGGGTGTGGTGCAAAGACTTTGTTTTTTTAGCACAGGGGATGGTAAGGAAGATTATGGGAATAGAAGCAATGAAATCTACTAAGTACATATCAAAATTAACAGAACAAACAATATCAGAAAAAATTTACAAAGAAATGAATGCAAGAAGAGGGAGAGAAGGCCTTAAAATTGTGCAGAGTAGGTTCTGAAATGTGTTCATGGAACTGGGCATATGGGAAGGTGAAGTAGATAGGTTACATATTAAAAAAATTATATCAACATTTCAATTTGGAATGAAAATAATAATAGTTGTAACTAACATGTATCACCTGTTTATTATTTGAGAAGGCAGTGAGAAAAAACTAAGAATCAATTATGAATCAGATTCTGTACTGTGAAGATAAATCTCTAAAACTGATGATATTTTGGGAAGGTAAAATCTATATGGAGATGCAAATATGTATGATTCTTTGTAATAAAAGATTATATGTGAGATAGAGGACAAAAACAGAGAATCAAAGGTGACAGGAAATCATAGAGGCCATTACAACAGACTTTCAGAGCTGAGGAAACTAGACGAGACTTCCTTTGGAACTGCAGAGTTTGGAAGAAATAAGGGAATAATTCCTATAAACTTGGTATTTAATAGCAAGATTGATCAAACTAAGCTACTATAATCATAGGATTCATGCAACGAATATTTACTGAGTACCCATTATATGGATATTATGCACATAACTATGTACTGTGTGCACCGTTCTAGGCACTGGTGACCTAGTGTGTATAAACAAAATCCCTGCCCTCACGGAGGTTACACTATAGGCAGGAGAGACAAAGTACAGATCAGGTGAAATGGAAATAAGTGTTATGGAGGAAATTAAATGGAGAAGAAGATATACTGAAGGGTTGTAGGGAAGGCCTCACAGAGAAGGTGATATTTAAGAACTGGAAAAGGAGCAGGAATGAGTCATTTGAGTATCGGGGGAGAGATCATTCCAGGTTGGAAGAATATTTCGAAGTGTGAGGGCTGTCACACAGAAGTGCACTGGGTGAGGAACACGAGGAGTCCAGCCAGGAGTGCAGGGGGGCTGGACTAGAATGAGAGAGGGAATGAGAATGGTAGAGGATAAGGGTGGGGGGACGAGGTGAGACAACATATAGGGCTTCGCTAATCATAGTAATAACTTTGGTTTTTACTACAAGTGCATGGAAAGTCACTGGAAAGTTCTGAGCCAAGGACTAATATGATTTGATTTCATTTCAGATTATATGTGGAACAGACTGGTTGCTGTGCTGAGATTAGACAGAATTATGGGGGCAAGGGCAGAAGCAGGGAGACCAGTTAGGGGGTTATTAGCATAAGCCTTGTGAGAGATGATGGTCACTAAGAATAGGGTAGTAGTAGTGGAGATAGTGACAACTGGCCAGATTCTGAATATATTTTGAAGAGAAACCCATCAGGATTCATTTATGGATTGACTGTGGGATAGGAGAAAAAAAGAGAAGACAAGGATGGCTGGCGCCAAGATTTTGGTCTAAGTAACAAGATGGATAAAAATAATACAATTTATGAAGTTTCTTAATAGCCATCTTAGTCTATAATTTTAATTAACCCATTAATTTTTCTAATATTATTCCCACAAAATATTTCATTTGAACATCATTTAGATTATTTTTTATAATGAATTAAATATTGTTTGAGGGTAATAATGATAGCCGATGACAGTCAAGAAAAGGTCTTTTTGTAAATACAGAAGGTTATAGTACAATTGTTTAGTTGCTTAAGATTAAGAAATTAGAAATTTCTTCTCAATCAGGTTTTCACATAGGATTTCAATTTTTTTTCTAATGTTAACATCGACTTCTCATAGATTCTTTCAGTAAGAACCTAGGGAATGCAAATAAAACATTTCTTTGGAGTAGATCTAAAAATCAAGAAAAATTACACAAATGAGAACTCTGCCTGCCTACTGAGAGAGAGAGAATCTCAAGTAGACTCTGTCAGCGTGGAGCCTGACGCCGGGCATGATCCCATGACGCTGAGATCATAACCTGAGCTGAAATCAAAAGTCAGATGCTTAACTGACAGAGCACCCAGGCACCCCTGTATAGGTCTTTAATATTTGTGCTTTTCTATTTAGAGTCTTAGGAAGGATGTTTAAGTGCATACAGATGTAATGGTTAGAGATACTGAGGTGAAAGGAATTTGACTAACAGTAAATTAACATCTTAAACATTAATTCTATGTTTGCCAAAGAGGAGCAACAGAATACCAAGGGATCGGAAGCCCGATATTCATATTCCCACAGCTCTCTACAGTTTATACTGGCGTCTTCAACATAAGCTGAGTACTTTATGAGGTAAAGATGGAGAGAGAATGTAATTTAGGTATTATACTGTATCAGTCAACAAGGAAAACTTAAGCCTATCCCAGTCATTTAAAATGAGAGTACTTATACAGATTTTTGTTCACTCAACATATACTGAGTTCCTACCAGATGCAAAGCAGTACAGGCCATAAGAGATAAAAGGATGAATCTAGACAGAGCTCCTGCCCTCGGGAACTTACTATCTACTAGGGGAGCTTAGAACCTAATAATTTTATTCTTAATGTAGAATTTAGTTTATGAAGTATAAATGAAATGCTATTGGAGTTTGGAAGAGGCAAGAGAATTTCTATTAAGGAAGACTTTATGGATGAGATGGTATTTGAGTTGGACCTTTAGAGACTTTAAGTCTAACCATGCAGGAATAAAAAGATATGGGAGAAACTATCACCTGATTACCCACAAGCCATTCCCACTTTTCATTGCCAGCAGAGCCCTGATTTTGTTTTTGTGTCTCTCACTCCCTGAAATGACTCGAGAGTCAGTCCTGGTTAGTCTAACCTAAACCAATCATGGTAATCGTAGCTCTTTGGTCAATGTATAAGAAGGGGACACGAGCTGATAGTGATCCAATGAACTGAGAAGAGGGATCTGCTAGGTCTTTGAATTAACCAATCTGGGAGCCACTTTGTATAAGGATTTCTTAAAAAGTGAGAAAATACATAGTGTTCTTCTTTAAACTAGTGTAACAGGAGTTTTCTGACTTGTAACCGATAGCAATTTAAATGAGGGAGGAATGGACTTTCTAGCTGAAGGAACCAATGAGCAGAGGCTCATTTCCCACCGTGTGGGAAAGTAACAGCTATACAGCCTTTAATTAGTTAACCCTGGTGAGACTGGAGTGCAAAAGGTGATAGTGGTAACTGAAACAGAAAAAATAGTCTAGGTTGGTAGATTGTTCAGGACCTTGAATGTCAGGTCAACAAGCTGGGACTATTCTGTTGCCAATGAAGAATTGTTGCTGAGTTTTAGCTAGGAAAGTGATCTGATGAGAGCTGTGCTTTAGAAAGGTTATCTTAGAATTAAGAGAAGAGTCTGGAAGTCTGGTGATTAATCACAGAATCTAAGGTAATCTGGATGAGAAGAGAAGCCTGAACTATAGTTACAGCCCCCTACAGGGCATGGAATCTGTCTTATGGATAATCGGAAAGTGAAACCTGGTAGAGAGAAAATTGACAAGATCAGAGAGCTAATTACTGTGGAGAAGGCAAGAAAAGGAGCCAGAATGTTTGTTTTTCAGAAATAACCTTTATGGCTAGAGTTCTTATAAATTCACCCTTGTGTCCTTTGAAGTTGACTTTCATATAATCCTGAACATTATGTGCAGTGTAAATTTGCAGCTGTGGGATGATGATATGGGAGATACTGAGCCTGTCTGAATATATTTTACAGGTTTTTAGCTCAGTTCTTCATTTCTTCTTTACTTTATTCCTTTGCAAAGTCAAAAGCTGAGGATTCCCAGAGTTTTTTAGAGAGTATGTGCATTAATAACACTGTAAAAAGAAAAAACCCTAATGAATTTAACATAAATATAATATAAACCCAGTACCAAAACCAAGCAAAAATAAAAAAAAAAAACCCCAGAAAATGGACAAAATATGTGGTTGGTATACAAGTTTTGAGTCTAGGAATCCAAGTATAAATAGCAAACAGGATGTTGGATCAAGTCGTCGGTATTTCAATGTGAGTTCTGTTACTATGATTTGTAACATATTATACACTGTATAAAGTTACACTGCTGCCCACACTAGTACCACATTAGCTACCTCTGTAATAAATAATACAAAAATTTTTAATGATGGTTCTCTGACAGCTATCATATTGCTCTTCAACATTTGGATTTTAAAAATAATCAACATAAGGAAAACAGCATGGCAGTTCCTCAGAAAGTTGAAAATAGAACTACTCTACGACCCAACAATTGCACTACTGGGTATGTACCCTAAAGATGCAAATGTAGTGATCTGAAGGGGCACGTGCACCCGAATATTTATAGCAGCAATGTCCACAATAGCTAAACTATGGAAAGAACCTAGATATCCATCAACAGATGAAAGGATAAAGAAGATGTGGTATATATATACAATGGAATACTATGCAGCCATCAAAAGAAACGAAATCTTGGGGCACCTGGGTGGCTCAGTGGGTTAAAGCCTCTGCCTTCTGCTCAGGTCATGATCCCAGGGTCCTGGGATCGAGCCCCACATCGGGCTTTCTGCTCCGCAGGGAGCCTGCTTCCTCCCCTCTCTCTCTCTGCCTGCCTCTCTGTCTACTTGCGATTTCTCTCTCTCTGTCAAATAAATAAAATCTTTTAAGAAAAAAAAAAAGAGTAATTTAAGAAATGAAATCTTGCCATTTGTGATGACGTGGATGGAACTAGAGGGTATTACGCTTAGCGAAATAAGTCAATCAGAGAAAGACAACTATCATATGATCTTCCTGATATGAGGAAGTGGAGATGCAACATGGGGGGTCTGGGGGGTAGGAAAAGAATAAATGAAACAAGATGGGATTGGGAGGGAGACAAATCACAGGAGACTCTTAATCTCACAAAACAAACTGAGGGTTGCTGGGGGGAGGGGGGGTATGGAGAGGGTGGTGGGGTTATGGACATTGGGGAGGGTATGTGCTATGGTGAGTGCTGTGAAGTGTGTCAATCTGGCGATTCACAGAACTGTACCCCTGGGGCTAATAATACATTATATGTTTATAAAAAATAATCAACATAAGTAAATGTTTAGTGTGGACAGACCGAGCTAAATGGTATTAAACTATGTTGTGTATTCTCTCTAAATCAACTGTAAACTTTAACAAGTGCCATTCACCTTCAGGCACTTAGCCAAGTATGGAATTAACATCTCTCTGTCTTTGCTTCTCTAAACTCTTTAAAGTTCTTTTACTACTTAAGTTGATTATAACATCTAATTTGATCAAATATCCATAATCAATCCTTCTACACTTAAAGCATAGTACTGGCAATTGACCCACTGGGAAAACATGGCATATTATTTGGGTAACCTCCAGGGTCCATGACACTAAAGAAAAAAAAATGTTCTTACCCAGTAGTTCTTTACAGATTGATCAGGAATGGAATTCAGGGCATTCATGAATGCTCAATTTATTATTTACATGCATATGGATGGTTTTATTGTTTTAGGGCAGGAGTTGGGGTAGGAGAAGGCCTAATAAAATGCATTCCTTCATTTTCAACAAAAGGTTTATGGCCTCAAAAAGATTAATTACCACCTCTCTAATCTACCCATTGTTGGATGAGTCTTACTCATACTCTATGACAGCTGTTATTATGTTTTTTAGCAATACTCAATCACCTAAGATTTAAAAACCAACTAAAAGACAGTACACTGATGGTGAAAAATCCAGTCTGTAACTAAAAATTTCTAAAAACAGAAATGAAAAATCACACAAAAACCAAAACACAAAACTAAAAATACTCAAATCTTTCTAATGGATTTTTAAATTATTAAGTGAATGAAGCTATTCTTCTTAAAAGAAATGATCTCCTAAGATAACTTTAATTTTTAGGGAGTCATCTTAGAGCTAAGTAGGGAATTACCTTAGGATTCCACAGCCAGCTAAAATCCGAAAAGAGAGGTAGAATGGTAAGAGGTTACTACCACCTCCTTTGATTATAAAAATCTCTGCTATATGGCAACTGTATAACCAATGAGATTCAAACAGTTAACTGGGAAGGCAATAACACTAACAAAACTGTGTTTTATAGGGGCGCCTGGGTGGCTCAGTGGGTTAGGCCGCTGCCTTCGGCTCGGGTCGTGATCTCAGAGTCCTGGGATCGAGCCCCGCATCGGGCTCTCTGCTCTCTAGGGGAGCCTGCTTCCTCCTCTCTCTGCCTGCCTCTCATCTCTCTGTCAAATAAATAAATAAAATCTTTAAAAAAAAACAAAACAAAACTGTGTTTTATAGAGTTTTACAAATAAATGTTAATAATTAACAAATTATTAACATTTATTTCTACTATACTAGACTATTAAATGTGGTTCTAATTACCAAAAGAATTTAAGTTCAGAGTTGGAAGTCTCTATCATTCTCACCTTCGTACAGACCACCCGTACAACGACTTTCCAAAAGGCAGAGGAATCAGACCCAGGTTGTACCTCAAAGAGAAGATGTTTTTCCTGGCCAGAAGCCACTTTAGCAGTTCTGCAAAGAGAAAACACATTTGCTAATTTTATGAAAAGTCTTATAAAACAATGGAGCTATGAAACCAGATTCAAGAAACACTTTAAAACAGAGAAAAAAAATTGAAGAAAATACAGAGACAGATAACAATAATGATCATAGTAGATTCTTAAACACTGGGATGGAAATGTTTTGATTAGAAACATACAACTAAGTTTTTAACATCAACAGCATAGCTGACAGAATATTTACAAATCTTTTTATGCCCTTTCTCAATGATTTTTACTTTATTTATTATTAATTTTTATTATTATTTAAGATTTTATTTATTTGAAAGAGAGAGAATGAGAGAGACAGCATGACACCGGGTAGGGTCAGAGGGAGAAGCAGACTCCCTGTTGAGCAGGAGGCCAATGTGGGACTCGATCCCAGGACTCCAGGATCACAACCTGAGCCATAGGCAGTTGCTCAACCAACTGAGCCACCCAGGTGCCTCTCTCAACAGCTTTTAAATGTTTAACAAAGACATCTAGAAAAAACATGCCCCCCCCCAAAAAAAAGAAAAAACATGCCCAAGGAATCAGGTACTTAAAGAAGAAATTTAGCTAGTTTCACTTATCTACATTTTGACTATTGCCTTAGATGTATAAAGTATGAAAAAATCTTGCTCTTGGTTGAGTCCTAATTTAAACAACACACACCACTCTGAAATTTTTTTTTTACAATTTGGGACTGGATCAAAGCAAATGATTTTGAGACACCTTAAATACAGCTTTGCTGTTTTCCTCTAGCAGAATAATTTTAATTTAGAGAGCCATAGGATTCTAGTATAAAAATATAAATTTTAGAAGATTCAGTATCTTCTTATTAATGCCAATTTAAATTAGATCAAAGATATACTTAAGTATTGTGGCTCCCTTTTATCATTAGTCACATTTCTCTTTGAGCACCAGTGGCGATATCACCTTTGAACTAAACGATGTACAGCTAACTAGAGGCCACTGACAATGAAGCAACTAGCCCTAGGTAGCAAAGTCTGCCAGTGAAAGTAATTTATCTGCGCTAGTACCCAGCTATTTCTAGCTATCAAGCCATGCTTCTTCTGTATAGATTTAACTTTATAATTCTCAGGCAGCATTGCCCTTGTGAAACGCTCAAATATGACCCATGGAAATCAGTTTTAAGAACTAATTCCAGTCAACGTCCTACGCTAAATAAATAAAAGTAAGATATTCTTTACCATCATTTTTGTACTACACAGTAAGCTTAGCTTGTGTATCCTTTTACATGACATACTTATCTGGCATTTAAAGCCAAAAGGCAAAAATTTAAAGAACAGATGGTTTACGTATGTAAGTTCCAAGACTCTAAAGGGATGGCAAATGTTATTGACTACTCTTCATCAGAATCAAAACAATAAACTTAAAAAAGCATTCCATTCACGATACTATTAAATTCTTAATCCATTTTTACTCCTTAAGAATATGGTCCCAGAAGTAATGCCTCAAATATTACCATTTGGATAATTTAATAAATAAATAAATAAATAAAGTGCCAGAGTTTTATGACTATATTTTTATCATAAAAGATCAGACAATACATAATTATACACAGTAAAATGTACAATCTCCCTTTCCTGCCTCCCTTTTCACCAATTTCCCAGAAACTTAGTGTGTATACTTAAGAGTTCATTTTCTATGAATTTATATGTATATTCATACAAGATCCATCCATATATCCATACAGGATTTCTTTCTTTCTCCTTTTTTTTTTTTTAATGAATGATATCCACTGTTTCTTTTTATTTTTTAAATTCTTTTTAAAAAAAATTTAAATTCAATTAATTAACATTAATGTATTATTAGTTTCAGAGGAAATCTGATGTTTCTAAAAGAAACTATCTTCTAAGATAACTGGCTTTTAAGACATTCTTTATTCTTCATGACTGGATAGTAACAGTAGATTCTATTTTAATAGCTTCTATAGAGATCAGTATAAAAACTGATATAATAAAGGAAAAATTCACAAAGAAAAGGCACAGTTCTATTAGATATGTACTTTTAGAAGGCAGAGAAATTTAAATTCCATCTTAGAAATCTATTTAAGTATTAAAGAGATTTGAAGATGGTATAGCTAATTGGAAAATATTAATTAAAAATACCTTATTCCTTGGTGGTGACAAATGAATTATTACTATTTATGTGTTTCTCTGGCAAAAATAATGCTTAGTGAACAAACACAGAAGATTTATTTATTAACTAGATGAATTGGCTGATGTATAGAAACCTGAGTGCCCTTTGACTATACCTGGAAGCTTTTTCTAGAGTGGCTAATTGGCTTATTCTCTTCTATTTTACATACCTTTAGTGCTTTCAAATAAGAATCGATTTATAAGCCTGTGTTTAAAATTCAATTTTAAGTCTGTTTGGTTCATTGTTCCTATATATGTTTTAAAATAGCCACATAGCAGGTCGTACAGTAGGTACTCAATATATATTTGCTTGCTGCTACTGAAACATTCAGTCTTACCAATCAATATTTCTGGTTAACTCTTACACAGTCATAGCATGTGGGGCATGTCAGGTAGAAAAAATAAAATGAAAAAGAGCAAGCCTTACATATCATTAAGTTCTGCTACTCTCCCAAGAAATTCTTCATAAGTTAAGGAGCCACTTTCTCGAACCAATATGACATGTTTTGCTACTTTTTCTGGTAACTTGTTAAGAACCAACTGTGTCTGATCTGAAAATTGCTGTCCCATGATGAAAGGATGTCTTGAAATCCAGAAACAATGTTGCTTCACATAGTTATCTGTCAAATATATACAAAAGTTACTTTTATATACACTATAAAAACAGCAATATACTCATCACTTCAAGAAAATAAGAAAAACTAGGAATACCTTTAAGTGAGAGTTCAGTAGACTTAAATGTACCTAAGGTGGAATTTATTTAAATGACTATATTTATTTTTTAATGATTTTTAAAAAAAATTTTATTTACTTGTTTGACAGAGAAAGAGAGAGAGAGTACAAGCACAAGCAGGGGGACTGCAGCGGGAGAAGGAAAAGCAGGCTTCTTTTTTTTTTTTTTTGGCTTGAACACTAATGACCACAACCAGTGTTTATTGAACACTTGCTGTGTACCAGGCAGCCCTCGCAGCCACCCTGAGAGGTAGATGCTATCCCTCTAAATGTGGAGAACTGGGTGTAGAGTGTAGGAAACCCACCCAGAGCTGCAGAGAGGAAGTGGCACAGCAGGAACTCCCACCCAGACAAGGGAGCACCTTGCATTGGCAGGGGAACTGGCTTCGGTGGGGAAGCTCTTTCCCCACTCCAAGAAAAGCATAGAGGAGGATACTTCAGAAACCTGCAGGCACGGGGACTTCCTGCCTCCTGGGGATAAAGGGAGAGGCAGCTCTGAAAGCAGGTGCCCCAGGTCTAACCTCATAGCCACTGTTGTTTTAAAGAGACCACCCCCAGAGACCCCCTCCACTCCCACCTCGCCCCAGGCCTCCCTCTGGGGCTTGATCCAAGGATTGTGGGATTATGACCTGAGCAGAAGGCAGACGCTTATCGGACTGAGCCACCCAGGTGTCCCTAAATGACTATATATATATTTTAAAAAATGCATATATATATTTTATTTTTTTATAAAGATTTTATTTATTTATTTGACAGAGAGAGATCACAAGTAGGCAGAGAGGCAGGCAGAGACAGTGAGAGGGAAGCAGGGTCCCTGCTGAGCAGAGAGCCCGATGCGGGACTCGATCCCAGGACCCTGAGATCATGACCTGAGCCAAAGGCAGTGGCTTAACCCACTGAGCCACCCAGGCGCCCCTCATATATATATTTTAAATTAACATATAATGTATTACTTGTTTCAGAAATACAGGTCTGTGATTCATCAGTCTTACACATTTCACAGCCCTCACCACAGCACATACCCACCCCAGTGTCCATCGCCCAGACACCCCACCCTTCCCACCCCCCTCCACTCCGGCAATCCTCAGTTTGTTTCCTGAGATTAAGAGCCTCTTATGATTTGTCTCTCTTGCTGGTCCCATCTTGTTTAATTTCTCCCTCCCTTCCTCTATGATCCTCTGTCTTGTTTCTCAAATTCCTCATATCTGTGAGATCATAATTGTCTTTCTCTGAATGACTTATTTTGCTCAGCATAATACCCTCTAGTTTCATCCACATCATTGCAAATGGCAAGATTTCGTTTCTTTTGATGGCTGCATAGTATTCCATTGTGTATATATACCACATCTTCTTTATCCATTCATCTGTTGATGGACCTCTAGGCTCTTTCCATAGTTTGGCTATTGTGGACATTGCTGCTATAAACATTGGGGTGCACATGCCCTTTCAGATCACTACATTCATATCTTTGGGGTAAATACCCAGTAGTGCAATTGCTGGGTCATAGGGTATACTGTTCATATTCTTGACCACTATGATATATGAAGATATATAATCCTATATAATTACATCAGCCAGATAACATTTGTTGTTGAATTACTTTATTTGTAAATGTGCAGCATACTTTTGATTGTAAAATATATGCAAATTAAACAGGTTTTTGGTTTGAAAACCTAATTAAAATATTAGGTAATTTAAGCACCTCCCATTTTCTGCTTAGGAAAGAAAAAAAGACAGCATTTTTGCTTTTCAACTTTTCCAGGTGTTTTAAACTTAGAGTTTATAAAATTTGTTTTCTAAGTATGAAGGTGATATTCTAGTTAAAAGGCTAGATTACTACTTTAATAATCTACTATCAATATAGATCAATAAGTTGTTGAATTGACTTAAAAAAGTAATCACAAAACATTTATTGAACAACTAAAGTCTTGAAAGATGTAAGTCTATGAATTGTGGCTAGAGAAGAACTGAATGTGTTTATTCTACAAAGTTTTTTCCTTTGGTAAATAATGATTTATCAGAATATTAAGTATTGAGAATATGGTTAAAATAGAAAATAAAGTTTAGTATTTTTGTCTATGCTGACTTATTCTGTAACTTAATATGAAAATCCCTGTTCATCACAAATACTACTACTAATAGTAAAAGCAGCGAATAGTTTTGATCACTCCCATTGTGATCTTCTGAAGAGACAATCTTCTAAGCACTTTACATGTATTCATGAACAGTCATTCAAATCCCCATAATTACCATTTCATAGATGAAGAAACAGGATAGTTAAGGAAACAAGCACAGAGAGGTTAAAATAACAAAGTCACATAGCTGATAGGGTTTTTTTGTAATATAAAGTTAGAAGAAGAAAAAAGCAGGAGTGCCTGGGTGGCTCAGCTGATTGAGCTGCGACTCTTGATTTCAGTTGGGGTCATTTTCTCAGAGTGGTGAGATCAGCCCTGCTCCCCAGGGGGACTCTGCTTGAGATTCTCTCTCCCTCTGCCCCCGCACCTGCATGTGAGGGTACATGTTCGCACGTGCATTATCTCTCTAAAATAAATAAATAAATATTTTTTAAAAGAGAAGAAAAAAGAATTACAATTAAAATGATCTGATTCCCCTCCCCAAGAAATTCCATTTTATCTACTCACCAAAAACTATAATTTTTATTGCACACAAATTAACACTCACATAAAGCAGGTTAAATAGTAACAATTTTATAGGAAAAGTTTGCCAGGAAATCTGTGTTATTATTTAATTAAAAAATAATAAAGGTCTAATTATTTTTAATGTCTATTCATATTTTATTGATTTATATTTTTTATATTTTATTTAGTTACAATAAGTAAATAAAATTTATTTATGTATTTTATTTATTTATATTTTTATACATATTTATGAAATGTGTTTAACTCTAAAATATAAAACCATTTACAATAAGAGTTTTCAGTAGCCATAAATATGTAAATTTGCTTTTGGTATTAAAATTTAAGTTACTGTTCTTGAGATTTATTCTTTCAGTCACATTAAATAAAGGAAAAGTAAAATTATACCTAAAAAAGAAAACCCAACAATTACTGTTTTGAATCTGAACCTACTTGGCAACAATAAATATTACATTACAGAGATAAATGAAAGGAAGTCATTGAGGAAGACCCATGTCACCAAAAAAATCTCTAAAGGCGAAATTATGTATTTTAAATATAGCCAAGTGGATTCATAGCAACTGTATCCAAAGAGAAAGATCTTAGTTTAGAGATGGTCTCTAGGGTATTCAACATTAATTTCTGGTTTCATAGTCTAGTAAAATACCAAAGTCCCATGGTTTACACATTTATTTTTATTCTCAGTAAAGACAGTTTCCAAAAAAAGACAAAATACCCCAAAACTTAACAAAAAACTTAAAGAGAACCATGTATAATTTGGAAAGTAGAAGAATGTTAAAATAAGTCTTTCCCAAGAAGGCAGTAACTTCACATTGACATACACCACACATATACATGTACATTTTGTCCTTATTTTTCTTGTTCTAACTCAAACGTATAAAATATAAATGTATAAAATGTGTAAAAACATCATCAGGAGTTGGGGTTGTAAACTGGTGTTGGAAATGGCCTTTTTAAGGCCGTGGAGATACAATAGGGAGCAAAAAAAACCCACCATGGTTCTTGCCATCATGGAGCATATGATAAAGCAGGGAAGAGACAACAATCACACCAATAAATACATTATAAGATGAAAAAAGCTAAGCCAAACAAGTACAGGGTGCTACAAAAGCCTATAAAAGGGAGGTCTGACCTAGTGTTGTGTCAGGGAAATCCTTAGGCAAACATTTTACTTGAGATCAGTTAGCCAAATAGGGACAAAAGCATGGAGAGGAAAGGACATTTTAGGCAGAGGTTATAGGCAGAAGTCTAATGTATGAAGGAGCATGGTGCCTGAGAATTAATAAAAAAGGCTAGAGTGACTCAAGTAGAGGGAGAGGGAGACCAGTACCAAGAGATGGTTTGTTTACCGTGTTACTGACGACCTGAAACAAGCCTGCAAGCCTGCCCAGCGCAGTGGATGGCTAAAATTGGTCTGAATGAATAGTGTCCACTGAGTCCTAGGATCAAGATTGAAACGGATAATGATTTTCTGAAATGGAATAAGTTGTGTCATATATGACTAAGAGTTAAACCCTGAATGTTTTGGAAAGTCAACTGCACAAAAACACACAGATAAGATGTGCTTAAAAGCAATTAAAATATAAAGTCTGAAGGTTTCAGTCAAAATAAGTCAGCCGTAAAATAAGGACAAGATGATGTTAAAATAGCCCTAAACTCTTGCTAGAAGCAGATGTCCAGATCAAGACCCTAGTCCTATTGTGCTCTGTAATGGGTCTACCACAGGGAAGTACTGTCATCAGCCCTAGGCAGTTAAAAGTTTATTTATTTATTTATTTATTTTTATTTTTATTTTTAAGGCAGGGGCAGGTGAGGGAGGGACAGAAGAGGAGGGAAAATCTTAAGCAGGTTCCATGCCCAGTCCAGAGCCTGATGCAGGGCTTGATCTCACAAACCTGAGATCATGAGCTGAGCTGAAATAAAGAGTTGGCCGACTGGGCCACCCCAGGCACCCCTAGGCAGTCACATTTTTAAAGGGCATTAATCATTTTAACATAACTGGAAGAGTATACAAGATGTTATGGATCTAGAAAAGGGAAAAAAAAAGTGACTTATTCTAGATAATAATTCAGTAACAACCAACATGTTTGTTCTAACATTTGGAGATATTTCATGTAGAAGAGAACATTTGGAGATATTTCATGTAGAAGAAGAATAAAGAAAGATTTATTTTATATAGTTACAGTGAAAAGAATGGCCAGTAAGTGTGAATTAGGCAAATTCAGGTCAAATAAAAAGTTCCTATCATCCACAATTATCCAGAGGTATTAAGGGCCCTCCTGTATGTCAGTTTGTTTTCATTGGAAGTGTGGAGGTGTTTAAAGATTAGAAGTTCATCTAATAAGTAAGTTTTAGAGAAGATTTTTGCTTGGGTGAGAAATAGAGTAGGTGACTTCTAACCTAGTATTTCATTCCCAAAGTGAAACCTAAATTCCCTCTAGCTTTCATGTACGAATCCAATCCAAATGCTGTAAAAAATTCTAACTAACTAGACTGAAAATTTTAAATTACACCTACATACTTAACAAAAAAAAAATTAAACTTTTGAAATACATGATCTTAATATTTAAGAAAACATGTAATAATTTAACCAATGTGCCTACCAGACAGATATTTAGAAAGAAACCATGGTCACTTATTTATTGAGTTAGAAAATAGTCCCTTTGTTTCTGCATTGTTTTGATCTGATGGTCTAACTTTGAATAAGGTTTATAATTTGAGGCAGCATATTAACTTTTTATCCTGTAATTGCAGTTAGTATCTGGGAAACCTAATCACTAACTCCTGTATTAAAAGGTGACACCTATTTAGACACTAAGAGAGCCTGGGCAGTGGTTCTTAACCTGCTTCAGTGGACAGGGTCTGGAATTTACAATTCATTTTGAATACCATAGAATAATGATAATGATTAATTTTAATATGCATCAGTAGCATAAAAATATGGCTCTGTCATCTATATGCATTATAAAAACAAACCAAGGGGGCATGTTCACAAAAACAGTCTGTTGTGGCCACCCTCTAGCCACCCGCCACAGGTTTTCCAGTGTCCCTCTTTGGTGACTCGGCACATTCTTTTATAAAATAGCACATATCATCAGTTAGGTCACTTGACCATCCCTCTCTGTGGGCTTCCTGAGGACAGAAGCTGTGTTCTCTCTTCTGGTAGATACATAAACATACAATAAATGTTTATGAACGGATAAAATAAATATTATTGACAGTTTTTTTTATTATTGTTCACTTAGTATTCTTTTGACTTGCTAATTAGTTCATTCATCTATTAATCACTTGGAGAGAAAGTTGAAATTTTAAAAATATAAGAAAAATATAAAATTGAAAAAATTGAAAAAATGTATCACTAAATTAACATTTATATAAGTTGAGAAATATTCATTATTTGATATTATCAAATAATTACCTCTAGGTCATGCAGTAATAGTATAGCATAGGAATATAATTTGCCAATTACTGACATAGAATTCAGCAAAAGATAAATCTCCAGTAAAAAGATTCAAAGAACTAGCAGGTCTCATACTACTATGCCACCTATAATTTTGTACTTTCCGGCAGGATATAAAAGCACACCTTGCTTTATTGCACATGGCTTTACTGTGTTTCACGAATATTGCCTCTTATCCCCCACCCTCAAGTTGAAGGTGTGTGGCAACCCTGCATGGAGCAAATCTATTTGGAGCAAAAGCATTTGCTCACTTCATTTCTTGTAACATTTTAGTAATTCTTGCAATATTTCCAATTTTTTCATTATTATTATATTTGTTATGATAATCTGTGATAAGTGATCTTTGAAGTTACTATTGTGATTGTTTTTGGGTGCCATGAACTGCACCCATATAAAATAGCAAACTTAATTGATAAATGTTATGTATATTCAGATGGCTCCAGACTAGCTGTTCCCCCATCTCTTTCCTTCTACATTAGCCTCCCTATTCCCCGAGACACAACAATATTGAAATTAGGCCAGTTAATAACCCTACAACAGCCTCTAAGTGTTTAAGTGAAAGGAAGAGTCACTCGTCTCACTTTAAGTCAAAAGCTAGAACTTATTAAGCTTAGTAAAGAAGACATGCCAAAAGCTGAAATAGGCCAAAAGCTAGGCCTCTTATACTAGTTAACCAAGTTATGAATGCAAAAGAAATGTTCTTGAAAGAAATTAAAAGTGCTACTCCAGGGAAAACACAAATGATAAGAAAGTGAAACAGCCTCACTGCTGATACAGAGAAAGTTTAAGTGGTCTAGATAGAGGATCGAACCAGCCACACCATTCCCTTAAGCCAGAGCCTAATCCAGAGCACAGCCCTAACCCCTTCAATTCTACAAAGAAGGCTGTGTGTGGTGAGGAAGCTGCAGAAGAAAAGTTAGCAGAAGTTGGTTCGTGAGGTTTAAGGAAAGAAGTCATCTCTGTTAACATTAAAGTGCAAGGTAAAGCAGCAAGTGCTGATACAGAAGCTGCAAGGAGTTATCCAGAAGATCTCAGATAAGACATGAGGGTGGCGGCACTAAACAACAGACGTCCAGTGTAGATGAGACAGCCTTCTCCTGGAAGAAGATGTCAGCTAGGACTTTCATAGCTAGAGAGGAGAAGTCAATGCCTGGCTTCAAAGCTTCAAAGGACAGGCTGACTCTCTTATTAGGGGCTAGTGCAGTTAGTGACTTTATTTACTTTTTTAAGATTTTATTTATTTATTTGAGAGAGAAAGAGTGCAAGCAGGTGCAGCTGGCAGAGGGAGAGGGAGAAGGTCAATCCCAGGACCCTGGTATCATGATCTGAGTGGAAGGCAGACAGTTAACCAACTAAGCCATCCAGGAGCCCCTGTAGTTGGTGACTTTAAATTGAAGCCAGTGCTCATTTACCATTTCAGTCATCCTACAGCCTTTAAGAATTATGCTCAATCTACTCTGCCTATGCTCTAAAAATGGAACAATAAAGTCTGGATGACAGCACATCTGTTTACAATATGGCTTACTGAATATTTTAAGCCCACTGTAGAGAGGTACTACTCAGAAAAAAAGATTCCTTTCAAATTATTATTGCTCATTGACAAAGCATCTGGTCACCCAAGAGCTCTGATGGAGATGTACAGTGAGATTAATATTGTTTTCATGCCTGCTGACACAACATCCATTCTATAGCTCATGGATCAAGTAGTAATTTCAAGTCTTATTTGTTAACATTTTGTGAGGCTATAACCACCACAAGACAGCAATTCCTCTGATGGATCTGGGCAAAGTCAAATGAAAACCTTCTGGAAATGATTCACCATTCTAGATGCCATTAAGAACATTCATGATACAGGGCACCTGGGTGGCTCAGTGGGTTAAGCCGCTGCCTTCGGCTCAGGTCATGATCTCAGGGTCCTGGGATTGAGTCCCGCATCGGGCTCTCTGCTCAGCAGGGAGCCCACTTCCCTCTCTCTCTCTCTCTCTGCCTGCCTCTCTGTCTACTGTGATCTCTCTCTGTCAAATAAATTAAAAAAAAAAAAAATAAAAAAAAAAAAAGAACATTCATGATACATAGGAAGAGATAAAAATATCAATGTGAACAGTAGTTTGCAAGAAGTTGATTCTAGGGGCACCTGGATGGCTCAGTGGGTTAAGCCTCTGACTTCAGCTCAGGTCATGATCCCAGGGTCCTGGGATTGAGCCCCGCATTGGGCTCTCTGCTCAGCAGGGAGCCTGCCTCCACCTCTCTCTCTACCTGCCTCTCTGCCTACTTGTGATCTCTGTCTGTCAAATAAATAAATAAAATCTTAAAAAAAAAAAAGAAGTTGATTCTAAAGGTCATGGATGATTTTGAGGGGTTCAAGCCTTTAGTGGAGGAGATAATGCAGATGTGGTGGAAAGAGCAAGAGAACGAGAATTAGAAGTAGAGCCTGAAGATGTGACTGAATTGCTCCAATCTCATGACAAAACTTCAATGGATGAGGAGTTGCTTCTCATGGATGAACAAAGGAAGTGGTTTCCTGAGATAGAATCTATTTCTGGTGAAGATGTTGTGAAGACTGTTTAAATGAAAAAAAAAAAAAAAAAAAGATTTAGAATATTACATAAACTTAAGTTGGTAAATCAATGGTAGGATTTGAGAAGTCAATTTGAAAACTGACTCCAATTTGAGAACATTACATGCTATAGAGAAATCATTCATGAAAACAAGAGTCAATCAATGAGGCAAACTTCATTACTGTCTTAGTTTAAGAAATTGCCATAGCCATTCCAACCTTCAACCATCATCTTGACCAATCAATCGCCATCAACTCTGATGTAAGACCTTCCACTAGCAAAAAAAAAAAAATTATCACTTGCTGGAAGCTCAGATGATGGTTAGCGTTTTTTAGCAATAAAGTATTTTTTAAATTAAGGCATACACTTTATTTTTTTAGACATAATGCTATTGCACTTAATAGACTACAGTATAGCATAAACGTAACTTTTATATGCACTGGGAAACCAAAAAATTCATTTGACTCGCTTTACTGCAATATTTGCTTTACTGTGGTGGTCTGTTACTGAACCTGCAATATCTCCAAGGTATGCCTGTAATGTGCTTTCAAAAAACCAGGATTGAAGGATTTTCTAAGTAAAGAATAAATGTTATTTTGAAACTCATAAGAATATCAAGAATTCCAAAAATGCCACATTCTCTAGTGGGTGGTAAGATACACTTGATCACTTCTTTTTCTAACAAATGAATTGTTGTAGTTCAAATATTCATTACAAAGATATAAAAATCACATCATGGGTAACTGGCAAAACAAAAAAACGAAACAAAGCAAAAAGCTCCATGAATGTTTAAACCATATCCATTCATAAAAGGATTAAAGCAAAGCTAAGAAGCCTGAAAGTACAGTAAAATGACTAAGTGGCAAGTACTGTAGTACTTAGAAAACCTCTCTGAAACCTGTTCTCCATGAATTTTTGTATCTACTTCTTTATTTACAAAAATGATATTTATAATTGAAATAATCATCAACTACATTCATTGTTAAGTTAGCTTTAACATCAGTGGTAAAAACTAAGTTCTAAATACTAGATCCTTAAGGGTACTATTTATTTACTACTCACTGCTTAATCAAATTCTAGATCTGTAACCAGATATCAGCTGGTCTGCAAGACAAGAAATTAATAGCAGCTATTAACAGGTTCATAAGGAAACAATTAGACCAGTTACTATAGGAGCTGGAATACTTTTTCTGGGCTCAAAGATCTTTTTTTTTTTTTAAAGATTTTATTTATTTATGTGACACAGAGAGAGAGAGATCACAAGTAGGCAGAGAGGCAGGCAGAGAGAGGGGGAAACAGTCTCCCCACTAAGCAGAGAGCCATGGGGGGCTCCATCCCAGGACCCCGAGATCATGACCAGAGCCGAAGGCAGAGGCTTAACCCACTGAGCCACCCAGGTGCCCCTCAAAGATCTTAAGAAAAAAAAAAAAAAAAAAAAAATTAAAGAAAGAAAAACTACCAAAAGAGAGTACTTGAGATTAAGACTATGGATTTCTGATAGCACTGCTGTGCTTGCTAAATACATTTCATGTTTCGAAAAACACTCTAACTAGACTTGTAAGAACTCTCTCTGGACCTCCCCTGCCTTTTTGGGAGAAGGGGAACAGAAGTGTGTTAAGTGTTTAGACATGAAGTAAGAAGGATCAGGCTTACACCAAATGACAAAGAACACATTTTGAAACCTAGGATCATATTCTGGAGGAAACCACTTAGAAACCACAGTCAGGGAGAATCAAAGTGAAGGACAAAAATCCATACTACTTTTGAGTTTTCAATTCAGAAAGCATCATTTCTTAGGAGTGTCTTCAGTATAGAGGTTACTGATTTAGGATCGTTGATCCATGGCACCTCATAGCCCAGATGAAATTCTGAATGGACAGAGAAGAGCAGAAAAATAACTTTATGCAGAAGATCTAAGACTTACAAACCATAATAAGTGTTGTTAAGGCAGCTTTATAAATATACCAGAGGAAAGAACTAAATCATTTGGCAACATGAAATAGGACAGGGCTGGAATATGAACGTAGACTGAAATTTAACAAAAGGGGTAGGGATAAATTTGAATAACAGCAGTAAATCCACATTTGGTAACACAATACACATAGAAGAATAAATCACTGCAAACGCTAACACAGAAGGCTTCCTTTCCAAGAATAGTTACTACAATTATTAGCAAGATAACTTTTTGTCTCCGATCGGGCCAAGGTAGCTGGTTCGATCAGGCAAGCCCTTTGGGAGGACGGGCAGTGTAAGGTAATTTAGCAACCGGGGGCCGGCTAAGCAGACCCACCTGACCATTTCAGAGCTATCGCCCGAGGCAAGGGTTTCTAATCTGGAGTGCGGCAGGGACACACAGGTTTCTGCAGCATCAGTGTGTTTGCTAAGCACACCCGCCACCCTCTGGCCATCCTAGACGCCTGTGCCCCTCCTCAAGCGCACCTGCACTTTTAACCAACAGCTACATCCGCTGGCCCACTGACTGCGCCGGCGGCAATATTCAAAAGCGGCTCCCGGCTCGAGGAGGACACACTCTCTCCTGGTTCCCCCGAATCACCCTTCCTACCGGACAAGACATCTGCAGCCCCGGTCACTGGAAACTGGTTGGGGAGATAGCGTCCACGGAAGGGCCTCCCAAGCCAGCGTTGCGCCCTAAGCCGAGGCCTAGGAAGGGTGGCAGGGCCAGGCCTGTTTCCCCAATGAAGCGCCTCTCGGCAGCCGAGGACTGGTGGGTGTCTCTCTTCCCAGCCCCAGGGTCTTGGAGCAACAAGGAAGGGAAATGGCGAAAGGACGGCACTGGGCAGCTCACCCCAGGTTCAAGGCATTGCGCTTCCGGCGGTGGCAGCTCCGCCTCAGCCCGCCGCTCAGACCCGCAGGCGGCGGCGACACCGCCTCGGCCTGCGACCGGGTCGCACCTCAGTGACGCAGCAGCTCTGCCCCCGCCCCCCCCTCCCCCAGCCTGTTTCCTGGAAACGTTGGCCGACCTCTCAGGACTGTCCTTTGCTCCCGCTCTCTCATGCCGCTTTGTCTGAGAACCTTCGACCCCGAGCCCCATGAGGCCGTCTGCGTGGGGAGGGTGGCGGCCCAGGAGGGGGCGGGTGAAGCCTCGCCTGGCAGGCTCCTTGAGGCGCGGCCCTGTGAGGTGGACTTGCCTCTAGCCTGGCCAGCTGCCGCCTCTCCTGGAGACATCTCCCCAGCAGCTGTCGAGGGCCCAGCTGTTGACAAAGGCCGCACTGTAAATCCGGATTTGGTCCGGGGTTGGAGTCCAAACCCCGCCTTATTAGGCCTCCAACCTCCCACTGGTCATAGCTACACAAAGGTAATCTTGTTACTTTACCCGGAGTGGGCCGATTATACTCACCTAGCTGCAGCTAAGAAGCGTAGAAGACTAGAAAAAATTAAAATTCTAGAAAACCAATTTATACAGTAGAAGACTGTATGGGAAGTATTTAGCACAGGGTCCCCATCTCACAGATGGCATCTCATAGGTGGCAGCTATTATTATGAACACATGCTGGTGATACTGTTGCTGTCCGTTAAGCGCGTATAGTATGTGTGTGTGTGTGTGTGTGTGTGTGTATATGTGTGTATATATATATATATATACACATATATATGTATATGTATGTATATATATGTATATGTATATATGTATATACACATACACACACACACACACACACACACACAAATAGTATGTTGTGGGCCACACACTATATACTAGGTCACCTTCCAGGCATTGCTTTTGTTTAAATAGTTTGCTCAAAGTTACATAGCCAGTAAACAGCAGAACAAGGATTTAAACTCAGATTTAAACGATTTATGGTAGATTAAACTAAATTAATCTACTTAGCAGCTAATTTAAACTATTCATAATTCTTAATGTTTGGGCACCTGTCCTTCAGTCATTTGTAGCTTTATCCTGTGAAGAATTAATCCTGCCCTCTAATAATGGATAATATTTATTGATCATTAGAACAAGACCTATTCTAAATACTTTAAAGGTATTAATTTAAACCTCATACCAATCCTATGAGGTAGGTATTATTAATACCTTCATTTTACAGTTGAAGAAACAGGAAAATCAATTAAATTCTCTGAATTCTAAAACTCATAGACAACAGTATAAGAAAAAAAAAACTCAGTTACTTTGGATTTGGCAAAGATTTCTTAAATATGGCACAAAAAGCATAAACCATAGAAGGGAGAAAATTAACAAATTTTACTTTATCAGAATTAAAACTTCTTTTCAAAACATACTTAAGTAAAAAGGCAAGCCATAGAGTGGGAGAAGGTATTTGCAAAGCATATATTAGATGAGTTCTATCAGAATATATAAAGAACTTGTAATTACAAGTCAGTAAGCAAAGAACCAAATTTTTTAAATTGGCCATCAAATTTAAACAAGACACCTAATCGGGGCACCTGGATGGCTCAGTGGGTTAAAGCCTCTGCTTTCGGCTCAGGTTGTGGTCCCGGGGTCCTGGGATCGAACCCCGCATTGGGCTCTCTGCTCGGCGAGGAGCCTGCTTCCCCGCCTCTCTCTCTGCCTGCCTCTCTGCCTACTTGTGATCTCTGTCTGTAAATAGATAAATAAAATCTTAAAAAAAAAAAGACACCTTATTGATGAAGATATATTGATGACAAACACATGAGAAGATGCTTAGCATCATTAGTCATCAGGGAAATGCAAAGTAGAAGTACCATGAGGTATCACCATGCACCCTGGTCACAGAATGGCTAAAATTAAAAAGGCTGATCATACAAATTGTTGACAGGGATGTGGAACAATTGGAATTTTAATCATGTAACTATTTTGGAAAGTTGGACCATTTCTTAAAGTGGAAATTTGGCCATTTCTTTAAAAGCTAAACATAACACCTACCATATGATACAGCCATTCCACTCCTAGGTATTTACCCACAAAGACTATAAATATTCATTTCAGCATTATTTGTGATAGGTCCAAACTAGAAACAACCCAAATACCCATCAACTGGTGAATGGAAACAAATTGTGGTATAACTATACAATGGAATACTACTTGACAATAAGAAGGAATGAACAAATGATAGACTCAGAATAGATTTCTGAGTGAAAGAAGCCAGGCAAAAAAGAATACATACTGTGTGATTCCATTGATTTAAAATTCTAGAAAATCCAATTTATAGTGATAAAAGGAGATCAGTGGGATGGGAGGGATGAAAAATGAGGTGTTGAGATGGGTGGGAGGGCAGTATCACAAAGGGGAAACATTTTGTAATGATGGACATGTTAATTTTCTTGACTGTAGTGATGGTTTCACAGATGAATACATATGTCAGAACTTCTCAAATTGTATATTTTTATCATATGCAGTTTATTATATGCAAATTATACCTCATAAATTTAGAAGGGAAAAACAACCTATTTAAATTTTAAAAGGCTTTATATTACAGCCTAATCTGAGCCTGGGAGTCAGAATATCCCTGCATTGCTTTAAAATTCAAGTAGTCCTTTTTATATTTCATAGAGAGTGTAGTGAAGATTGCACTATAGGAGAGATTACAAGATTAAAATATTTTAAAATTAGTATTATTATCAACATCTCTAGATAATTTATTCTCATCATAAGAGCTTTTCCCCCTGAATTTGCCAAAGCGTAATGATTTAACTAAAATAATAAAACCTTAAGACAGTAATAAGGATTATCTTAAACATTGTAATAGAAGAGATTAGAAATTCTGAGATAGGAATTACGAAGTCATTTTGTAGCAGGCTAAGGAAACCTTTATTTTTTCTACATATAAAAAAGGTGTAGGAAAGGGTTTGTAGGGAACCATAAATATAAATGGAAGAAGAAACCACTAAGTTAATTCTTTTATAAGAGGAATGGATCCTTTTGCAATGAATCTTATAATTTGTAATATGTATTCAGATTTTCATATTTTACATAGGTATTTACCCATTAAAATACAGAGGCTTCAGGATGCCTGGCTGGTTCAGTTGGCTAAGTGGCTGCCTTCGGCTCAGATCATGATCCCAGGGTTCTGGGATAGAGTCCTGCATGAGGCTCTCTGCTCAGTGGGAAGTCTGCTTCTCCCTCTCCCTCTGCCTGCTACTCTCTCTCCCTCTGCCTGCTGCTCCCTCTGCTTGTGCTCTTTCTCTGTCAAATAAATAAACAAAACCTTTAAAAAAAATACAGAGGCTTCAATAAAATCGTAGTAAACACAGCCCTGTCGTGAAGACCAGGAAAATTTGAGAGACTTTTGAAACTCTTTTTCTAGGAAAGTATGTTGAATGCTTCCTGCTTTTTGTAAGGTTACTAAACATCTGTGACAGGACCGTGGGAAAATATGAGGAAGGCCCTGAGTGATTTTGGATTATAAACTTTTTAAACTTCCTTTATTTATTCATAAAATCATGAAGTTAAAAGAACTAATACATCATTTAGTCCAACATTCTTCCTTTGTAGATGAGGAAAACTGAGCTCCAAAGATGACAAGTGATTCACCTAAGGGGCACAGAGCAAATTAACTAAACTGGATTAGAATCCAGATTTCCTGGCCACTAGAGTAGTGCTTTTCCTCAATACATTACTGCTTTTAATTATATTAGTGTAGAATACAGAGGAAAAACTGGCTACCTGTAATTAAGATTAGAGCTTCATCATATTCTAGGATGATGCATTTTGAGCTTTTTTAAAACTTTATTTTTTATTTTTTTTAAAGATCTTATTTATTTGACAGAGAGAGAGATCAGAAGTAGGCAGAGAGGCAGGCAGAGAGGCAGGGGGAAGCAGGCTCCCTGCTGATCAGAGAGCCCAATGTGGGGCTTTATCCCAGGACCCTGAGATCATGACCCGAGTCGGAGGCAGAGGCTTAACCCACTGAGCCACCCAGGTACCCCCCTTTTGAGGTTTTTATGTCTTTTCTGGTTGTTTCTTCTCAAACTCTGTCCTCAGTTTTCTGCTTTTATTTTTGAAAATTTGAGGAACTCAGGCACTCATAACTTCAATTATCATCTGTATTCAGATAATTTCCTAATCAACATTGCCTGTTGTTATCCTTCATCAGTGTTCTAATCCTGTATTTCTGTATTTATATAGAGTATCTCCCAGAGGAATGAATATACTACAGTAATGGGCACCTGAATTCAACAACCTCCTTATCAAAGGAGCTTCAGTATTCCTTCTGGTCTCCCAGGCTAAAACTTATGAAGAGATTTCTTTCTGTCTCCTAAAGCATTCTGTCATGCTGTCCTGTACTTTCTTTATAATTTCTTCTAGTTTTATTTTTTTATCCTTTTTTTTTTTTTTTTAGTTCTTAGTGTGTGCCAGGTACCAAAAGTATTCTATATGTATTATCTCATGTAAGCCTCACAATAGCCCTAAAAGATAGATATCAATATCATCTCAATTTTATAGAAAACAGTCCTACAAAGGTTAAATAAATTGCCCAAGGTCACGTAGCTCATAAATGGTAGAGCGGGAATTCAAATCCACTATCTGATTTCAGAACCACAAGTTTTAGCTACTTCATTATATTTCTACTATTGAGCTTAACCCATTCCATATTACCATCTCAATATAAGTTCCTTGGTATCTGACAGATAGATTAGTATAACAACATCTTAGCCAATCAACTTATTCTGAAACATATTTATTTGGTCCATCTTATATCTTGCTGCCAAACTAAGCAACTTAAAACATTGCCTTTATTAAGTCTATACCATAAAGGTGCTGGTGTTCAGTATTAGGCCAGAACATATCAAGAAAATGGAACCCAGTGTTTGGGAACTTATTTTAAATGGATGATTTCCATCCCATTGCCTCAAAGATCTACCTGGATCTTGAGGAGAGTCATTCTATATACTGCCTACCCCCATTATTACCATGTTATTTCAAACCACCTCCTAACACTCTCCCCCACAATCCTTTATTGCTATGGCCTGTGGTCACTGATCTCTGCAGCTCTTTATAGTTCACTCTCCTTTGGCATACCTCATCTTCACTCACTCCAAACTAGCTTCCTCTCTCCCTTAGCTACCTCAGTTTGACCTCAGGAATTCCCATTCTCCTGCCAACAACTCCTCTGTCCTTACTTGCTTTTCCTTTGAACACTTTCTGCCTTACTGAAATCAGAGGAATCTACTTCTCTGACAACATTTTTGGCTAGGAGACAAGTTAACATTCTCTTCCCTAACTGTCACATCAGTGTTGTAATACTATCAATCGGCCGCCTCTCTCCTTTAAAATCTTCTAGCTGGAAGTCTGTTTTTTTGTTTGTTTTTTCCCTAAGCCAGGTAGGCCTAATAACTGCAGAGCAAAGAAGTCATGTCTCTCCTTATGCAAGTGCAAAACTCAAACCTTACCTTTATCATGTATAACGCAAGGAAAGATCAAGCCAGTGTATACTGACAGGGCCAGGGGAAATGAAGTCAGAAAGTTCAAGAACAACAAAGAGAATACTTGCTCCAAGCCTGGGAGCTATCCATCTTGGTCTTTTGGGTCCTTGTTGCCACAGACAGACCAATGAGAAATGACAAAGTTTTCTCCCAGAGACAAAAACCCGGGTCAGTTTATCACTCTGCCATGGAAAACAAGGACTAGAAGCAGCAAGTTCATAATTATATTTCCCAGCTTATCTAAAATATGTCCTTTACAGGTAATAAATTTGTACTCTCGGGGCGCCTGGTTGGCTTAGTGGGTTAAAGCCTCTGCTTTCGGCTCGGGTCATGATCCCAGGGTCCTGGGATGGAGCCCCACATTGGGCTCTCTGCTCCTCAGAGAACCTGCTTCCTCCTCCTCTCTCCCCGCCTGCCTCTCTTGCCTACTTGTGATCTCTGTCTGTCAAATAAATAAATAAAATCTTTAAAAAAATTGTACTCTCACTACTTTTTGATTGTTATAGATGAAATTTCTTTTAATTGAGAATAGTCCTTCTCCCCCTCCTTTTTTCATACTAATACCTTATTGCAGAAACTGGGTGTATTGGGGTTCACCGGAGAAACAGAATAAGTAGGAGATATATACTAAGAGATTTATTGCAAAGAATTGGCTTACTCAGGGGCGCCTGGGTGGCTCAGTGGTTAAAGCCTCTGCCTTCAGCTCAGGTCATGATCTCAGGTTCCTGGGATCAAGCCCCACATCAAGCTCTCTGCTCAGCAGGGAGCCTGCTTCCTCCTCTCTCTCTGCCTGCCTCTCTGCCTACTTGTGATCTCTGTCTGTCAAATAAATAAAATCTTAAAAAAAAAAAAGAATTAGCTTACTCAGTTTCGAGAGCTGGTAAGACAAGATAGAAATGGAACTCGTGGGCATGAGCTGAAACCACTATGCACAGAATTTTTCTAAACAGTCTCCATTGTGCTCTTAAATTCTTTCAACTGATGAATCAGACCCATCCAGATTATGTAGGATAATCTCCCTTACTTAAAGTCACTTGACTATGGACTTCATTGCATAGACAAAATACCTTCACAGCAACACTTAGATTAGTGTTTGCTTGAAATAACTAGGGACTAAAGTCTCACCACATTGACATGTACAGACTATCACATTAGGTCAGTTGTTGTATAGACTATTCCAACATTCTGGATTTATGTGTTTTCTTCCTTGTAGTGCCATTTGCTTTGTCCCCCTCACCCCCATTTTCTAGAAATGAAGTTTGGCTTTAGAGGTTTGATTAGATTCAGACTCCATCAGACTCTTCTGGCAAGAATACTTTATAGGTGCTACTGTGTGCTTCATGTTACATCAGGAAGCCCACAATATCTGCTTGTCCCCTTTAAGACTGATCATTGGGGTTCTCATCAATATTTTATCTAATAATTGTATCTATTAGGATGGTAGTCTGAATCCATTTTATTAGGAATTACAAAATGGTGACTCTCTAATTATTTATCAGTGTCATTTCTGTTAAAAAAAAAAACAACAAAACAACTTTTCAATGAACTAGGGCTATTTGGTTACCTTGAAATACTGTCCATACAGGAAAGCCAAGAAAAATGCCAAATTCTTTACTTTTAAGGACTTGGTACCTAATTACTAGCAATCATGTCCAATGTGTGGAATTTAAATTTTTTTTAGTGTAACTATAAATTTGTGGGTTTTATATATTTGATCAATTGCACTTAGTATTACTTTTGTTGTGTAGTTCCATCTTTAGCCAACTGTAATCATATCATATTATCTTTTTGACAAGACAACTTTCTTGCATTCTGGTCCCTCCCTGGCTTATCCTCTATCTTCTAGACCTGGAATGAGCCATTCCTTCAAGGAGTTCTGGATCCTTTCAATGAGAAATGATATTTAGAGGATACACTCTGGTTTCTAGATATATTTCATAGTTATTAGATTGTCATTACTTCTAGTCCTTTTCAAAGGACAGAGCTAGGGAATATATGTTTTTTATTTGTTTGTTTTTTGGGAATATATATGTTTGAAAAGAAAATAACAAGTTAGAGTTCATACTGTTATTCCTAAATTAAATTTAATATTACAGGGTTTTAAATATAACACTGATTTTAATAGTTTTATCTCTTTAATCTCACATTGAAAATATTATTACCTAATAACATTAAGTAATTATATTATAAGGTGTAGAAAATAGATTCAAAATAAAAATAACAGTATTACTACTGACTATTTGGTTACCGAGTAAAGTTTACATGTACTTACTTTTCTATTTGTCCTTAAAATATGTATTGCTAAAATATAGAGTCAAAATAGCTGTGTTCTAGGCCCTTGGAATAATTCTTTTTTTAGTGGTTCCTCAGTTTGTTTTTTTATTTTTAGAAATTGCTTCTTAAGTTTACTTCACTTTTGAAATGTTAAAGTTTTCACTTTTTCCAAAGTTAGAACTACATAATAAGGCATATTTGGAGAAGTATCATGCCTATTTCCAGTCCTCTACCCTGTTACCTCATTTTCCTATATTTAAACATTTTGGTCTTTCTTTACAAGAGTTTTGCAAATATAAACAAATACATACACACACAAATAAAAATGGAAGTAAAAATATGTTTGTGCTTTCCACACCATTCCTACAGAAAGTATAGTGTTTGGTGACTTCTTTTTTTTTTCACTTAGTGATATATCCTGAAGATAACTTAGTAATTAGAGTAATTAAAGAATATATATTTTAGAGATTTACCTCATTTTTTGACAACTACATAGAATTCCAACATATGGTTTGTCATAGTTTCTTCAACTAAACCCCTTTTGATGGACATGATTGATTTTACCCATTGAGTTGAACAGTGAATGATCTTTTATGTAAGTAATTTCACTTTTTTTTGCCAGGTATTACCAAAGTGCTCTCTAGGGGAAGAATTCTCAGCAGCAATGTATGAGAGTGCTCTATGCACCTGGGTCGGAAGAATATTCTGTCACATTTTTGAATTTGTGCCAATCTGTAAAAATGGTATAGCAGGAATTAGTTTTAATTTTCATTTTTCTTATTATGAGTGATAGTGAGCTGATTTCTTATGTTTAAGAGCCATTTTCATTTTTATTGTGAATTGTCTTTTCTTTTGTCTATTTTCCACAGTGGATTAAATTTTTTTGTGTGTTTAAGAGCTCTTCATGTATTAAATATTTTAGCCCTTTTCTATGTTTTAAATCGCAGGTACCTTTCCCCACTTTATCACTTGTCTTTTGACTTTGGGACTTGGGGCCATGCAAACTTTTTTATTTTTATGTGGTCAGATTTTTCAAAATATATAAATAGTCTAGGCTTCATAAAGATACCAATCATGTCCTTACTGCTTCTGGATTTTGCATGATAGTTAGGAAGATTTTCTTTTCTTCTAGATTATAAAGGAATGCACCCATATTTTCTTCTAGTAGTTATAAGGTTTCATTTTTTACATTTATTTTTTAAAAAGATTTTATTTATTTATTTATTTATTTATTTATTTATTTATTTATTTGTCAGAGACAGAGAGCACAAGCAGGCAGAGTGGCAGAGAAAGGCATAGAGAGAAGCAGACTCCCCACTGAGCAAGGAGCCCAATGTGGGACTCAATCCCAGGACCCCGGGACTATGACCCAAGCCGAAGGCAGCAGCTTAACTGACTGAGCCACCTAGGCATCCCTCATTTATTACATTTAAATCTTTGACCCATCTGGGATTTATCCTGGCATACTATGTGAAAGGTAGATCTCATTTTATCCTTTTTACTAAGCGATTCTCCATTTGTTCCAATATAATTTAGTCCATCTTTCCCCCTCCTATCTTATTTGTCCCCTTTTAAAAACCATATATTGGGTGGCCCAGTTGGTTAGTCTTCTTCCTTTGGCTCGGGTCATTCAAGTCCCATGTCAGGATCCTTGCTCAGCGGGGAGCCTACTTTCCCTCTGCCTACCAGTCCCCCTGCTTGTGCTCTCTCTCTCTTTCTCTGACAAATAAATAAAAATCTTTAAAAAATAAAATTAAAACCATCTATTGCATTCTTATACAAATTTAGGTCTATTTGTGAGATGTCTATTCTGTATACTGGTCTTTTCACACACTAGTGCTAGTGCACTTGTTTTGATTATAGATATTTTATAAAACATTTTAATATCTCATAGGGATAACTTCCCCCTCTATTGCTCTTTTTTTTTCTTTTTTCCTCCTTGGAAGAGAGTTCATCTGAAGGGAAAAGGAAGTCAGGCCATTATGAATGACCATGTAATAAAGCCTCAGATGGGGAGTAAATCCTTAGATGAGTTAAATGGAACAAGGCAATTTTGACTAAATTTTGTCCATGAACCTATTCCCATGAAACTAAATCTAAGTCACAGATTTATAGAGGGATGCTCGTAAAAACTGCAAAGCTGTCTGCACTAAAATGACAGTATATTAGCTTATGATAAGTACTGCTATAGTCCAATGCGGGGCTGGATCCCAGGACCCTGATGTCATGACCTGAGCCAAAACCAAGAATTAGCCACTTAACCAACTGAGCCACCCAGGCACCCCTGCTGTGTCCATTTCTAATGGAGTTAAGTACAAATGGAACAAGAAGTACTAATTCTTATCTTGTCATACACTAGGATTGGTAGATAAAATACATGACATTCAGTTAAATTTGAATTTTAGGTAAACAAATAATTTTTTAGTGTAAGTATGCCTCAAGTATGCCTACTTCACACGTATATGGGACATACTTACAACAAAATATTATTTGTTATTGACTGAAATTCAGACTTAATTGGATTTTTCTGGTATTTATTTTTTTTTTCCTGGTATGTATTTTGCTAAATCCCACAAACCTATCTAGACACATTTCTTAACTTTGGGAACTCAAGGATTCCAGTGCATCAGCACTAGTGTCAGGCAGTTGTAACTGCAGTAATACCTGGCAGAGATGACGGTGCCTGAAGGTTTTTGTGGTAACTGAAGGGAAAGGCAGCAGTCTCTAGTAGACAAGTCATCATCTGGTGAAGCAACACTGTTACTTGGTAGGTGCGACCTAGAATATATCCAGGGAAACAACAGAAGAATTTGGCATAGTCAGTGGTTCCTTGTGAGTGTGGCAGTTCCCTGAAGGTATAGAAGAAGGGCTTAGCAGAGGCAGTGATACCTGGTAGCTGTGGTGATACCTATAGGAGATAGTCATGATGTTTGGTGGGAAAGAAAGTAACAAGCAAATGTAGTGAATGCATCTAGTAGAAGATATGATAGTACTCACTGGAGTGTAATTAGACCAAGAGAAGTGGGAAGAAACTTAATGCCATGTAAAAGGTGACCATAGTTGCTTGTGAGCACATCTCAGTGTCCTACTTCTGGAATAACCCAGAGAGTTACTTTTTTTCAAGAAGCAGGATTCTGCTTTAACAGACCTAGAGAAATGCAGGTTACATTGGTGCTTCCCAAGTCATCATTCTGGTAAAAGAGAATAAAGGAAATATAGGCATTGTAATAAGGGTAATTATGTTTGACCCTACCCAGACTTGGTTGATATCAACCAATAACCTCCAGTTCAGGGCTCTCTGTAGAAATTTTGAGCATAGGGCTTTAAACCTGGAGGCTTAAGTAGGATCCCGAAAGAGAAGGACACAATAAGAACCACAAGTCCACTTATCTAACCACAAAAATAAAGTGGAAGTGACAGACGAGGATGGATACCTGGCCTCTAGGGACCAGGCCCTGCCAGGGTCTGAGACAGAAAGCAGACCATTGAGTGCTAGGGATAGTACTGGGCTTTAAAACAAAATAACTCTACCTACCAGTGAAACGTGATCCAGAAGAGATCTTGGCTATTACCAATTGGGTTAGTACCTCCCTTTCCTATGGGGGAGTGGTATTAAGAAGGGGACATATAGAAGTGGGAGCAAGGATGGGAATATTCTCTTGCTTATATTAAAGATTGAGTTGTTCCCCAACTCTGGTTGCCACCACATGACATTTTCCTCTCGCAGATGCAGGGGACCCAGCTTACTCTAAGTGTTATTAAAGTGAAATTTGATGGAGTATTTTGATACTTTGACCTACCTGCACTGGGGTGTCAGAAACAGGGCAAGATCCCCCACAGGCAAAGCCATGTTTCAGTCCAAATTGGGATCAGGTTTGCTTCTTCAGAATATATCCAGGGGAACTAGTCAATACCCATGGTAAGTTCACATGGTCTCTGTTGTCTACTAACAGCATACACCTTGTGCCATCTTCTCTAGACTTACAACCCAAACATATTTTCCAACTTGATCCAATTAGATTGAGACATCACCTGCCCATAGCTCTACTACATAGAAATTTCTGTTACATTTTTCCACTTGATAGTATATCTTTAATAGATTTTCTTTGTTTTTGTTTTTTAAATTAAATTTAGAATTTTAATTCTAGTATAGTTAACATACAGTGTTATATTAGTTACAGGTTTAGAATATAGGATTTAGCAATTCTATACATTTCTCAGTGCTCATCATGATAAGCGTACTCTTTAATCTCCATCTCCTGTTCCACCCATCCCCCTGCCCACCTCTCCTCTGGTCACCATCAGTTTGTTCTCTATAGTTAAGAGTCTGTTTCTCGGTCTCTCTCTCTTTTTTCCTTTGGTCATTTGCTTTGTATCTTAAATTCCACATATGAGTGAAATACTCTGGTATTTATCTTTCTGACTGGCATTTTCACTTAGCGTTATACACTCCAGATCCAACCATGTTGTTGCAAATGACAAGATTTCATTCTTTTTTATAGCTGAAAAATATTCTAATACACACGCACGCACACACACACACACACACACACGCACACCGTATCTTCTTTATCCTTTCATCTACTGATGGACGCTTGGGCTGTTTCCATAATTTGGCTATTGTAAATAATGCTATAAAAAATAGGGATGGTGCAGGGTGCTTGGGTGGCTCAGTCGTTAAATATCTCCCTTCAGCTCAGGTCATGATCCCAGGGTCCTGGGATTGATCCCTGCATTGGGCTTCCTGCTCGGCGGGAAACCTGTTTCTCCTTATCCCACTCCCCCACTTGTGGTCCCTCTTTCACTGTGTGTCTCTCTATCAAACAAATAAATAAAAATCTTTAAAAAAAAAGGGGGGGATGATGTAGGTATCCCCTGAGTTAGTGTTTTTTGTATTTTTGAGTAAATACCAGTCATGTGATTACTGGATATTTTTAACTTTTTGAGGAACCTCCATACTGTTTTCCACAGTGACTGCACCAGTTTACATTCCCAGCAGTGCCCAAGGGCTCCTTTTTATCCACATCCTTGCCAATACTTGTATTTCTTGCGTTTTTGATTTTAGCCATTCTGACAGGCGTGAGGCGATACCTCATTGTAGTTTTGATTTGCATTTCCCTGACGATGAGTGCTGTTGAGCATCTTTTCATGTGTCTATTGGCCATCTGTGTGTCTTTCAGAGAAATATTTGTGTGTGTCTTCTGCCCATTTTTATTTTATTTTTTAAAGACTTTATTTCTTTATTTGACAGACAGAGATCACAAGTAGACAGAGAGGCAGGCAGAGAGAGGAAGGGAAGCAGGCTCCCAGCTGAGCAGAGAGCCCGATGGGGGGCTCAATCCCAGGACCCTAAGATCATGACCTGAGCCGAAGGCAGAGGCTTTAACCCACTGAGTTTTGTAAATTAAATTGGATTATTTGGGGGGGGGGTTGGTGTTGAGTTGTGTAAGTTCTTTATATATTTTGGATACTGTTTACTGATATGTCATTTGTAAATATCTTCTCCCATTTAGTAGGTTGCATTTTAGTTTCACTGATTGTTTCCTTCTCTGTACAGAGACTTTTTATTTTGATGTAGTCCCAATAATTTAGTTTTGCTTTTTTCCCCCTTGCCTCAGGAGACATATCTAGAAAATTGTTGCTATGGCCAATGTTAGAGAAAGTGCTGCCTGTACTCTCTTATAGGATTTTATGGTTTCAGTTCTCACTTAGGTCTTTTTTTTTTTTTTAAGATTTTATTTGTTTGTCAGAGAGAAAAAAAGAGAGAGAGAGCGCACAAGCAGAGGGAGAAGCAGGCAGAGGGAGAAGCAGGTAGAGGGAGAAGCAGGCTTCTGATGAGGATTCCCATGTGGTACTTGATCCCAGGACCCTGGGATCTTGACCTGAGTCGAAGGCAGACACTTAACTGACTGAGCCACCTAGGCGTCCCTCACATTTAGGTCTTTAATCCATTTTGCACTTATTTTTGTGTATGGTGAGAAAGTGGTCCAGTTTCATTCTTTTGCATGTAGCTCTCCTGTTTTCCCAATAACATTTGTTGAAGAGACTATCTTTTTCCCATCGTATATTCTTTCCTCCTTTGTCGAAGATTAATTGGCCATATAACTGTGGGTTTATTTCTGAATTTTCTGTTCTGCTCCATTGATCTATGTGTCTATTTTTTTTAAAAGATTTTATTTCTTTATTTGACAGACAGAGATCACAAGTAGGCAGAGAGGCAGGCAGAGAGAGAGGAGGAAGCAGGCTCTCCGCGGAGCAGAGAGCCCGATGCAGGGCTCAATCCCAGGACCCTGGGATCATGACTTGAGCCAAAGGCAGAGGCTTTAATCCACTGAGCCACCCAGGTACCCCTATGTGTCTATTTTTATTCAAGTACTGTACTGTTTTATTACAGCTTTGTAATATAATTTAAAGAAGAGTGGAATTATGATACCTCTGGTTTTGTTTTTCTAAGATTATTTTGGCTATTCAGGGTCTTTTGTGATTCCATACAAATTTTAGGATTGTTTGTTCTAATTCTGTGAAAAATGCTATTGGTATTTTGATAGGGATTATATTAAATGTGTAGATTCCTTTGGGTAATATAGATATCATAACAATATTTGTTCTTCTAACCTATGAGTATGGAATATCTTTCCCTTTCTTTGTGTCATCTTGAATTCCATCATTGTTTTATAGTTTTCAGAGTACAGGGCTTTTACCTCCTTAGTTAAGTTTATCCCTAGATATTTTATTGGTTTCGGTGAAATTGTAACTGGGATTGTTATTTTATTGCACTTTTTGCTGCCTCATTATTAGTGTATAGGAATGCAACAGGTTTCTCTACAATGATTTTGTATCCTGTGACTTCACTGAATTCACTTATCAGTTTTAGTAGTCTTTTGGTGGAGTATTTAGGTTTTTCTATATATAGTATATCATCTGTAAATAGTGAAAGTTTTACCTCTTTATTACCAATTTGGATGCATTTTATTTATTTTTCTTGTCTGATTGCTGTGGCTAGAACTCCCGTACTACGTTGAATAAGAATGATGTTCTTGTCTTGTTCCTGACCTTATGGGAAAAGCTCTTAGTTTTTCCCCGTTGAATATGATGTTAGCTATGGGTTTACATATAAGACCTTTATTATGTTGAGGTATAGTCCCTCTAAACCTGCTTTGTTGAGTGCTTTTATCATGAATGTATGTTGTACTTTGTTAAATGCTTTTTTTTTTTTTATCTATTGCAACGATTATATGGTTTGTATTCTTTCTCTTATGGGTGTGATGTATTATGGTGGTTGATTTGCAAATATATACAGATAGATAGATAGGTAGATCTATCTATCTGTATATATATATATATCTATATACAGATAAATATATATATATTTGCAAATCAATGGAACATTTTCCAGAACAGATCACATATTAGGCCACAAAATAAACCTCAACAAATTAAAAAATATTAAGTCATTCCATGCATCTTTTCTGACCACAACACCATGAAACTAGATATCAACCATAAGAAAAAAATCTAGAAGAAGCACAAGTACATGCAGGTTAAAAAACATGCAACTTTCTAAACAATGAATTGGTCAACCAAGAAATCAAAGAAGAAATTTAAAAAAATTACATTTAAGTTTAAGTATTGCTACTCTGGCTTTCTTTTGACGTCCGTTTGCTTGATAAATGTTTCTCCATCCCCTCACTTTCAATCTGCAGGTGTCTTTAGGTCTAAAATGAATCTCTTGTAGGCAATATATAATGGTTTTTTTTTTTTTTTTTTTTTTTTTTTTGGTCCACTCTGTCACTCTGTGTCTTTTGATTGGAGCATTTAGCCCATTTACATTCAAAGTAACTATTGATAGATATGTACTTACTGCCATTTTGTTACTTGTTTTGTGGTTGTTTTTCTAGTTTGTGTGTGTATGTGTGTGTGTGATACTTTCTTGCTCTCCTTCATGGTTTGTTGGCTTTCTTTAGTGATATACTTGGTTTCTTTTCTCTTTATTTTTTTTGCATATCTATTACTGGTTTTTGATTTGTGGTTACCATTTGGTTTGTATAAAACATCTGCATATAGCAGTATATATTAAGTTGATGGTTGCTTAAGTTTGAACCCATTCTTTACTCCTCTCCTCCTCATGTTTTAGGTATATGGTGTCATATTTTGCATCATTTTATTTTATGAATCCCTTGACTGACTTTTACATATATACTTGTTCTTACTGCTTTTGTGTTTTTTACATCTCATACTCTCATTTATGGTCTTTCTTTTCCACTCAAAGTCCCTGTTAATATTTCTTATAGGACTGGTTTAGTGGTCATAAACTCCTTTAGCTCTTCTTTATCTTGGAAACTCTTTATTTTTCCTTCTGTTCTGACTGATAACCTTGCTGGATAGAGTATTCTTGGCTGCAGCACTTTGACTATGTCTTGGTACTCCCTTCTGGCTGGTTTCTGCTGAAAAATTTGCAGATAACCTTATAGATATTTCCCCTTGTATGTAACTGTCTTCTTTTCTCTTGCTTCTTTTTAATAGATTCTTTTAAAAAACCTACTAATGGAGATTAACATAATATGATTTTAAGATATTTTGTTATGATACAGGAGTCTTATGCAATTTGTAATATCTTAGTCTTTGCTATTACTATTATGATTTATGATGTTGACTTTTGCTGAAATGATGATCTTTATAGGTAAAAGAAGATGTATATGGAGTGTTCTATTAGGACTTTTCATATTCATAGAGATTTTTACTTTTAATTGATTTTTTCTTTTTTTATGATAAAAAAAGACATTGATCAGAATGTCTTCAACTTAGCTAAAGACCAAATCCAAAAAAATAAGAACACAATTGGAGTAGTAAAAAATAAAAGTGTGGAAATATTCCAAAGGGGATCTAACTTCTAGAAAATGATTGTATTAAGTATGTAGAATTCCAGATTGCCAGGAAAATATCCTAGATTTCAAAGACTAAAATAAAAATCTAGAGATCAGGAAACCAATGTTTTGTTAATATTTATTGGCTTTGTGGTTGCTGAGGCACCTCAGCTTTCTTTGACTTGACCACAGTTCAAAACACATTTTTGTTTAATTGTTTAATTTAATTTGTTTAATTGTTTAATTTAATTGTTAAATACTAAATGATTGCTCATAGCAGTGAGTCAGTAGCCTACTCAGAGTAAAGTTCGAATACAATTGCCTTTATGTATTCTTCTGGCTTGTTCACAACTGCATTCTATACTAAAGGTAAAACATCAAGATGAATAATATTTAGGTAGACAGAAGCAGTTGGCCCTATAGTGAATGATCTTAACACTTAGTATAGATAGTTGGATAAAGGTAAGACTCAGAACTCATGAAATCCCAAAGAATATATGCATTCATTCATTTAACAACTTTCACTGAGAGCCAACTAAGTAGTGCTAGCTTAGCATGTACTACACAAGTGCTAGAGATAAGAGGAAAAAATAAAATATGTATACAACTTACAATAATACAATGTAGCATTATATAAACAAATTGCAAAGAAAAGGAATGAGAAAGATTCATTAATGTGGTGGGAGGCAGCCTTCTAAAATGGCTCCCAGTGATCCCTGCCTTCTGGTATTTATGGTCTTGCATAATCTCCTCCCCTTAAGTGTGGTCTGGATGTAGTACGGCTTGTAATTAATAGAATAATCACTAAAGTAATGGGATGTCACATCCAAGATTAGGTCTAAAATATGATTTCCTTCTTGCTGTTACCCTCTATCTTTGGCTCTTTCTCTAGCTGGCTTTGATGAAGGAAATTGGCATTTTCTGAGCTGTCCCAATGGAGAGTTCCACATGGGAAAGTACTGAGGGCAAACTCTGGCCAACAGTAAAAAAAGAACTAAATCTTGCCAACAATAATATGAATGAACTTGGAATTGATTCCTTTCGAATAGATCCTTGAGATGAATACAGCCCTGGCCAATATTTTGATTGCAACTCTGTGAGGCTAGATTCTGGAATTTCGCTGCAGAAAAGCCCATTATCTCCATGATCATGCTTGCCTGTAGCAGTGGCTGAAGTAGCATAAAGTTGGTTCTTCTGTCTCCTTGCTCATGTGGTCATGCATTATTTGGTAGAACTTATTTGATTTCAGAAGTCCAACTATAGACAGTCTGGGAAGAGTAGTTTCAGTTTTTCATCCTCTCCACTTTAGGAAGGCACACACTTGATTGAAATGGATGCTGAATGTCAACTCACCATATCTCCTTAGTATAGTAATGTGTTTGGATTTGCTTCTGGAAAAAAATGGGGAGCCCTCAAAGGTCCAAGGAATGGCATAATAAGTTCTGCATCTGAGAAAGTTCATTTATGTAGTGTAAGATGGTGGACTATAGGTGTGACAGAGAGCTTGCTGAGACTGGAAACAGAGCAAGAGTATAGAAGAAAAGTGATAAGAGCTTGAACTCAGGTTTGGGAAATAGCAAGGAAAGGTCAGAGAATGTGTAAGACAAAATAAATTGAATTCATTCCAATACAGTTAATATCTAATGCCACCAATTAAGCTCTGTCCCTTAATTCATGTACCCTGAGTGATACTACTCTAGGGATTTTTTTTTTCTAATGTAATGATAGTACTCCAGGAATGATCCTTACTTACTGTATTATCAAATCTAATAATTCTTTATCCTTTATTAAGTTTAATTCTCCATGATTCAGGCTTGGAGTGATGCTGAAGTGAAAGAAATACAGCACAACAACCAAAATTAACTTCAAAATAATCCCGTTTTTCCTGTTTCTCAAAAACTATGATCATACATATGCCACAGCAAAGTTTGTAATAATTTCCTTCCGACCCTATCTACTTCCATCACGCGCCCAACGACTCTGGGGCATTACCTTCCATAAATACCCCCAATCTCTCTTGACATCTACCCTCCTGTGATTCTTTCTTTACCTCATTTCCCTTTTATCCCTGCCTCTTTCTCATTCCTAAGGTTAACTTAGATTCTCTCCAGCAAAGTAAGCCTTTCCTTTTTTGAGAGGGAGATGCAGGGAAAATTAGACTGGCAATTGGAGAAGTAAAGTTTGCATGTTAGTATTTGTCTTGCCACAGTTTTCACTGTCAACTATTAGATATTTTTCATCATTTTTTTACCTCCAAACTAATTTCTCCTTTTTCCCTACCAAAACACTTGCATGTTAATGCCTTTAAAAAACTTTATCTTTAGTCCTGCCTTTCCCCAAATCTAAAAATTTACCTGTCTTCTAGATACTTCTACCCAGATATTGTTTCTGTACCAGAAACAACACATTCTCAAGCCAAGATTATTATCTTCTAATCTCAAATATACTTACTTTCTCCTCATACCCTAACTAGGCTAGTGAAATAACTATTCGTGTAGTTGCCCAAATTGAAAACTCCACTGTCATTTTTGAGTTACTTTGGTATCTCATCAATGAGCCAGTATTTCTGGCTAGTCTCTGAAATATCTCTGGAATCCATTTTCTGTCCTATCTGCGTTGCCATAGTCCAAACCCTTATCATTTCACATTGGCATGCTTTGTCTTACTGTCTCTAATCCCTCTTTTCTGTAGTTCAGCAATTCCCATTCACTGATCCTGGGGCCAGCTAGATCAGAGTCTCTGGGATTTTTTTTTTTTGCTTTTGTTTATTTGTTTGCTTCAGTACAGCTCTCTAGGTCCTAAACATGAAAAAAAGAAAAAAAAAAGAAACATTGATTCTTTTGGGCTGGGTTGGGGGCCCGTGATTTTGAGCTTTTACAAATCTCCATTGTTTGATGATCAGCTAGGTCTAGGTGTGCCTTAACAATTTCTTTAGTCCATATTTTACACCACTACTACTAGAATCATTTTGGAATCCCCCAAATCTTATTATGTCTCTGATGACTTTAATGCCATGATATTTTCCGTTGCCCATCAGGAGCCTAGGAATGAAAACACTGCAGTACTGGTCACTTGCATATCTTCCCAGCTTCATTTTTTCCCCATCTCTTCCCTATTACCATGAAACCTTAGCCTGCAGCCATAATATATAACTAGTTATCTGGACCTAAATTATGGCATTTAGTATAGTTAGGTTCAAAGTACTGTGAGTTGCAAATTGTCTCTCTTTCCTTCCAGATTTGGAACTCTTTCTTTGCTTAATGGTAATGGTATGTGTATGTAGTGGGCAAGGCTGGGGTAGGGGGATAGAATGTGGAAGGAGAGACAATTGGGAGGGTAGAAGGATTTAGATCCCAATCGTAGGACTTGTTTACTTGCTCTCAGCATGTCTACTTTATCCTAAAAGGTTATCTTAAGTACAGCTCAGAGAATTATTTTCTCTAGTTGATTGGCAAAGGGAACTCCTTTGATTGGTATTTATCAATGAGTAAATCATCACTGGTAAAATGAGGAAAAAAAGGTCCATGTAGTCAGCTTTTTTAAAAACTAGACTTACTTATTGACTTCTTTATTCTGATTTTTATATCCTTGCTCTTTGCTATCTTTTGTAAAATGATAGAAATGGAAGTATAATTTTCAGTGTCTTTATCTGAAAACATTAGAAAGTTAAAAAGCCTATTTTGACCCTTAACTTTAAAAAAGAATCATTGGTCTATAAAATTAGAAACTACTGGGACTGCTATTGCCTGGGTGTCTGGGAGAGGGCCCAGTAACAATTTTTCTTTGTTCAATGGAGAATAAAGTGAATTTGATTAGGAAGGAGACTTTTAGACCAGGCTGTACTTCTAGCTATCTATGACATTTGCCTTCATTTTTTTTAACTTTGTAAAGAATTTTGAGAAACTTATCTTTGACCCTTGTGAGACTTATATTTTCTGACCATATGAGCTGGACCAGGTAAGTCTTTGCTGAAGTTGGTGACTACATCAATGAGGGAACAGTTCTTTTTATTTATTTATTTATTTATTTGACAGACAGAGATCACAAGTAGGCAGAGAGGCAGGCAGACAAAGAGGGGAAAGCAGGCTCCCCACAGAGCAGAGAGCCCCATGTGGGGCTTGATCCCAGGACCCTGGAATCATGACCTGAGCTGAAGGCAGAGGCTTTAACCCAATGAGCCACGCAGGTGCCCTGAGGGAACAGTTCTTAAAGGTTTTTAGTGGTTCTCCTTTTTTCCTTGTTATTGCAAATGGATTTAAGAAAAATTCCCTGAAGTTGGGATGGGAGTCCTGAGTTATTATTCTTACTTATTTTTGGCATGTGACTGATATCAAGCTTACGTACTGGAATAGCTGACATCTCTATATTGTCATTTACAGAAGAAGTGTTGTGGTGTAGGGAAAGGAGTATGGGCTCTGTGGTCATTCTGACTTGGGATTAAATCCTACCTTTTGGCACTTAAGTGGACCTGTGACCAAAGAAAAGTGATTTAACTCCTCTAAATCCAATTTCTACCTAATTAAAAAAAAAACGACAATAATAATTCTTCTCAGGGGAAACATAATGATTAAATAGGACAACATGTGAAAATGACTACCATGGGGTGCCTGGGTGGCTCAGATGGTTGAGCATCTGCCTTTGGCTCTGGTCATGATCCCAGGGTTCTGGGATCAAGCGCTGCGTCAGTCTCCCTGCTCAACGGGGAGTCTGTTTCTCCCTTTCCCTCTACAGTTCCCCCTGCTTGTGCTCCCTTGCTCTGTCAAATAAGTAAATAAAATATAAAAAAAAAAAAAAAAGACTACCACTTAGTAGACACTCAGTAAATGTTTTTCCTTTCTTTCCTTCCTCCTTCTCTTCCTTCCTCTCCTTTTTTTTTTTTGAAGATTTTATTTTTTTATTTGACAGACAGAAATCACAAGTAGGCAGAGAGAGAGAGGGGAAGCAGTTTCCCTGCTGAGCAGAGCACCTGATGTGGGGCTAAGGGAGAGGCTTTAACCCACTGAGCCACCCAGGTGCCCCTCTTCCTCTCCTTCTTTTCTCCTTTCCTTTCTTCCATAATAATGACAATTACATTTCGTCAGTATGTTTGCAATGGGCACCTGGGCTATCTAGTGGATAGGTGGTTTTTCTCCTTCCCTCTTCCTCCTCCTGAGTAGAGCATATACCTGTCTAAATTAATAGTAGATGATAATATCCTGACATATAGTAGATGTCCACAAGATGGCAGATCTAGTGTGGAAGATCTGATTATTTTTCAGCTAACATACATAGAAGGAAGGCCATTACTTAGGCTCTTTCTGCTTTTTTTCCTTCACATCCTAAGAACTAGATGAGGCTGAGAAAACTTAAGGAATGACAAACCAGAATTTCAGACTCACAGACCTCAGTGCCAGGAAGACTGTCAATGAGTGAAATGGGCTAGATGTGAAGGAACAGGGAATAGTATGAGATCCACAGGGCACCTTTAGTTTGGCATGAAGATGCAATAGAGCATGGAAGACTGCGGTAAACTGAAGCAAGTGGAGCCCTCTTAAAGGGGACAGCCACTGCTTAGTCTGAGATAATTATCGCTGTGGGGGAATATGGGCTCTCTATCTCCAGATCTTCCCATTTTTTCAAGGGAACCAGGAATATAAATATGTGAAAACTCTTGACTTTTTAAAAAGATTTTATTTTTAAGTAATCTCTGCACCCAACGGGGGGCTTGAACTCACAACCCCGAGATCAAGAGTCACATGCTCTACTGATTGAACCAGGCAGGCACCCTTTGATTTTTCATTCTTGGCAACTAAGCCAAAATTTAAGATAATACTCTGTGGGCCAACTGCAAAAGACTGTGACAGCAGTTCATCGCCTGTGAGCCTAAAGGATCATGGGGCTAGCTAGCTGTGGTGTCACTGGTGAGGGGAAGATGATGTTAGTGGTCCAAAAGGGAAAACCAGAGAGGGAAAGAGAAAGCTAGAGAAATAGGACAAATAACACTCCTGCATCCTCAGCTCCCTGTGAACTCTGAAATGGATTGTAATGTAGGACCCAAATGCTAAGTAAAGGACTGTTTATGTGTGTGTTACTTGACTGACTTAAAATAAGACCACTTGAAGCAAGAATAGCCCCATATGGTGATATATGTCCTACGTGTTTTATAAATATTTGTTTTTCAAAAACCAAAATTGTCCCTCTTTTGTTTTGCAAAAAACAGATTACTTCAATTTTGTGTGAAACGTATAATGTATCTATGTAAATAAGAGAGCAAAGAAATTTTCTGAATACTTTTATTTTTTTGACACAAATATCTCCGTATCTCTTGGGATTTTTTTGCTGAAAAAGGAGAGCTGGTGATACATTTGTTAATGACATTTAAAAAATGTGCTTCAGTGTATAGAGGTAATAATGTACTTTTTAGGTATGTTAATAATAAATTAAGGTTATAATGGCTGCCATGTTAGAGAAAATAATGAATAGATGAGTCTTAATAAAAAATTAGTTTTGCAAGAAGATAAGCTAGGGGTATCAAAACTGAAAAAATTAGCTTCATACACTTTACTGTATACAAGTTTTTGATAAATAACATTCAATTATAGAATGTAATACCTTACCCAGCACCTGACATATTCAATAAATGTTTGTCAAATTTTACTGCTTTTTAACACAGTAATTTTCCTCAGTAATTTCTCAGATAAAACTCAATAAAAGTAAAAAATTATAATAGATTTGTTTTGGTTCCTTATAAAAGTGTATACTTCTAGAGGAAAAAGCAGCAAGAAAAAGAAAAGAAAAGTGTGTGTGTATTCTAAAAAGTGATTCCAACTCAGATTATTTAAAGATGACTACTTTGACCCTATCTGTTGTTATAGTCCCTGCTGACAATATGCTGGCAACATCCTTGGCCTCATTCTTTTTTCTCTACTTATTTTGGCTTTACAGAGATCAGGTCTCAAATCATGGGAATCTCCCTGGCCTTTAGCTGCTGAACTTTTCTTTCCTTCTTTTGTTCTTGCCTGGCTCAGAAGAGCATGCCAGATGATGTGTATTACGTTTCCAGAGTGAAGAAAGGATCTGGCCTGTGGAATCAATAGAGAAAGCCTTGGTCTAGGTGGTTTCTTGGTTTTCAACTCACCTATTCTCAGCCAACCAAGAAGCCTCTTTATAAATGTGTTCTGATTAGCTGTTTTAGGTCCCTGTGCTTTGCGAAGCTCCTTTCTCCCACAGAGATATTAGGACATAGCCAGGCTAGAAAGGCTGTCGGAAGCTTTGGAGGTAGGAGGATAGGATCCAGAAAGGATTGCAGTAAGAAAAAGGGAATTTCATTTGGTGAACTCCATAGTCCAAAGGTAGCCCTGAGTTGATTCCATTTAGGAACCAAGGGTGGACTTTCTTGTTTGGTTCTTCAGCCCTTTAAGTTTCCTCATCTGGGGCCAGGATATGTATCAGGAAAGAAATCAACCTTGGTGTGTCCTCTCCTTTCTTTCTCTTCTAAACTTCAGCTTCCAGGCATCGTACTGTAGTTTTAGGTGGACTCTTGGGCTCTTCTGGCTTTTTATCAGTTTTCTTTGATTCCTCATTAGAGTTGCTATCATCAGCCTTCTCCTCCTTTACTACTTTGGTTTCAATCATTTCCTTCTGCTGATTCTTGTTTGTAAAAGGAAAGTTCTTCACATACCTTCAGGCATAATTATAAAATTAAAGTGAGAGATTTATATGTAACACATATGGCAATAGATAACACTTTGTCATAGCCCCTATTAGCACAGTACACTGGATACCTTTATTTCAGAGAGGTTCGAACACATGCACACTCAAATACATTAATGCATCCCCACTTTAGTGGATTCATTTAGATGAGACAGTAAGTTTGCAGGCCATACTTGATGCTGACCTCATAACCCTCCCACCAAGAACAAAGAATTGAGAATCAAAACAAAACCTATATTTTCCCTCTAGATGTCAGTCTGTTCTTTTTAGCTCTTGATTTTCAAAGGGGTTGCACTGACCTGTTTGTAAAGGCTGGGTGACATGCGTGAGCTGAAATAGTAGGAAAGATTGGGTGGTGGGAGGAAAGGTGAGATGAGGGAGAAAATTTACAATATAAGAAGACCATCATTTCTGTTTTGACCAAGAAAATGCTAACAACCTTAGAAAAACACAAGATAGGGATGTGACATAGATTATAAGGCCAACAATGTGCCAATAAACCCACCTTTTGACGTAGCAAATTGCCAGACCAGCTGCAGCTGCAAAGAAGAGGAGTGCGAGCACTAGTAGAGCCGTGGGGACACCTGGAGGAAACAGACACATGGCCTATTGGTCCTTCGCTTATGCATTGTTTTGTGTTGCTCTTCTTCTTCTTTTTTTTTTTAAATTTTTAAATTTTTCATTTACATAAAATATATTATTTGTTTCAGGGGTACAGGTCTGTGATTCATCAGTCTTACACAGTTCAAAGTGCTCACCATCGCACATACCCTCCTCAATGTCCATCATCCAGCCACCCCATCCCTCCCCTCCAGCAACCCTCAGTTTGTTCCTGAGATTAAGGATCTCTTATGGTTTGCCTCCCTCTCTGCTTTCATCTTGTTTCATTTTTTCCCTTTTTTCCCCTATGATTCTCTGCCTTGCTTCTCAAATTCTACATACAAATGAGATCATATAATTGTCTTTCTCTGATTGACCTATTTCACTTAGCATAATACACTCTAGTTCCATTCATGTTGTTGCAAATGGCAAGATTTTAATTTTTTGAAGGCTGCATAGTATTTCATTGTATATATATGCCACATCTTCTTTATCTATTCATCTGTTGATGGATATCTAGGCTCTTTCCAAAGCTTGGCTAATGTGGACATTGCTGCTATAAACATTAGGGTGCATGTGCCCTTTTGGATCACTACATTTGTATCTTTGTATCTCCTGGGTAAATACCCAGTAGTGCAATTGCTGGGTCATAGAGTAGCTCTATTTTCAACTTTTTGAGGAACCTCCACACTGTTTTCCAAAGTGGCTGCACTAGCTTGCATTCCCACCAACAGTGTAGGAGGGTTCCCTTCTCTCCGCATCCTTGCCAACAACTGTCGTTTCCTGACTGGATAATTTTAGCCATTCTGACTGGTGTTAGGTGGTATCTCATTATGGTTTTGATTTGTATTTCCCTGATATTGAGTAATATTGAGCACTTTTACATATGTCTGTTGGCCATTTCAATGTCTTCTTTGGAGAAATGTCTGTTCATGTCTTCTGCCCATTTTTTGATTGGATTATTTGTTCTTTGGATGTTGAGTTTGTTAATTTCTTTGTAGATTTTGAATACTAGCCCTTTATCTGATATGCCATTTGCAAATATCTTCTCCCATTCTGTCGGTTGTCTTTTGGTTTTGTTCTGGATTTTTTTGCTGTGCAAAAAGCTTTTTATCTTGATGAAGTTCCAATAGTTCATTTTTGCCCTTGCTTCCCTTGCCTTTGGTGATGTTTCTAGGAAGAAGTTGCTGCGGCTGAGGTCGAAGAGGTTGCTGCCTCTTCCTCAAGGATTTGAGGATTTTGATGGATTCCTGTCTCACATTGAGGTCTCTCATCCATTTTGAGTCTGTTTTTGTTTGTGGTGTAAGGAAATGATCCAGTTTCATTCTTCTGCATGTGGTTGTCCAATTTTCCCAATACCATTTATTGAAGAGACTGTCTTTTTTCCACTGGACATTCTTTCCTGCTTTGTCAAAGATTAGTTGACCATAGAGTTGAGGGTCCATTTCTGGGCTTTCTGTTCTGTTTCATTGATCTATGTGTCTGTTTTTGTGCCAGTACCATACTGTCTTGATGATTATCACTTTGTAATAGAGCTTGAAGTCCAGGGTTATGATGCCACCAGCTTTGGTTTTGTTTTTCAACATTTCTCTGGCTATTCAGGGTCTTTTCTGGTTCTATACAAATTTTAGGATTATTTGTTCCATTCTGTGAATAAAGTTGATGGTATTTTGATAGGGATTGCTCTAAATGTGTAGATTGCTCTAGGTAGCATAGACATTTTCACAATATCTGTTCTTCCAGTCCATGAGCATGGAATGTTTTTCCATTTCTTTGTGTTGCTCTTCTAATGATTCTTTATACAGATCCAGAACAGATAATGCAGGAGAAAATCCTTCTCTGTGACCACAAAGGGGCTACTTAGAATGTTGGGCCCACATCTGCTTCTTTGCTTCTTGCCTATAGAAATCCTTGGCCTTGCCTCGCATCCTCTCTATATTCTATAAATTGCAATATGACGGAGTCCATTTCCTCTCTGTGACCTTGAGATGATATGTTGGAGCTAATTAAGTGTAAACCCTTCCTTTTAAATAAGACAAACTTTTAAATCATAGGCATTTAAGGTATATATTTTAAAAAGAACTTTGATGTATTAATAGATAGTGATTTATTTTTAAAAGGCTTTGAGTTTTTAAAAGTGAAGCTATTTCATGCTATGCAGCCATCAAAAGAAATGAAATCTTGCCATTTGCAATGACGTGGATGGAACTAGAGGATATTATGCTGAGCGAAATAAGTCAATCAGAGAAAGACAATATCATATGATCTCTCTGATATGAGGAATTTGAGAGGCAGGGTGGAGGGGTTGTGGGGGGTAGGGAAGGAAAAAGTGGAACAAGAAGGGATCGGGAGAGAGACAAACCATAAGAAACTCTTAATCTCAGGAAGCAAACTGAGGGTTGTTGGGGGGCCGTGGGGGGTAGGGATAGGGTGGCTGGGTTATGGACACTGGGGAGGGTATGTGCTATGGTGAGTGGTGTGAAATGTGTAAGCCTGATGTTTCACAGACCTGTACCCCTGGGGCAAATAATACATTATATGTGAACAAAAAAAAAGTGAAGCTATTTTATACTCACGATTTTTTGTTTAATACTTAATGTTTTTTAGAGCCCTCAAGTTCTACGACTTTATGAAAATTGAGTTTGCGTTAAGGTTTTACTTGTATTTGGCAGGTCCTGAGTGCCTACTCTGGAGACAACATGGTTTTTATGTACTGTCTGTTATACATAAACACACAAACACACACATGCAATGCAAACATAGAAAGCTTTTACCTCCAAACCCAATGGCCCCATTCTTGAATGCTGCTTTATTTTCGATATATGACTCAGTTTCTGTTGCTGTAGCTATGGTGCTAGTTTCCATAAAACCTTCTGTTACACAAATCAATTTTCTTTTCCGTTTAGTAGAAGTGGAAGCCCGAGCAGAAGTAGGAGCAAGAGTAGGAGTAGCAGAGTAAGGTACATCAGTAGCTGAAGCGGAGTATGCACTGTCACTGACAGTTTCCGTTGTGTATGTTGTCTCTTCACTATTGAATATGGGATCGTTGGTGGTGATAATTTCTGGAAGGCATGAGTTAATCCAAATATCTGTTGGGGGAGGGAAAAATAAGGTTACAAGTAAGTATTAAAACAGTCTCCTAATTTTTATTCCTGCCTCTAGTCTTAGTCCTCTCTAATCCTCTTACAGTGCAGCCAGAATGATCTAACAAAAATACAGATCTAATCATATCACTTCCTTCCTTAAAATTCTTCAGTGACTGCCTCTATTGCATGACCTATAACGCCCCCTGTGATCTGTCCCCTGCTGACATGGCTAGCCTTATCTGATCAGTTTGTCTTTCTTCCTACCTTCTCAGATTTCTTCTGTTCTTTGATACTCTTTCTTTCATATCCAAGGCTTTGACCATGATGCTTTCTTTACCTGTAAGTCTTTTTGCCCCTTCTTTACTTAGCTCTTACTTATCCTTCAAGTCTCAGATTGAATATCTCTTTATTAGGCAGATTTGATGACTAGATTGTGTCCCTAGGCATGTTTTTATACCTCATTCTACTTCCCTTGTCAAAGTTCTCATTGCACTGCTCCGTACTGGAAGATCTCCCTGGAAGCAGGAACCCTGCCTGTCTTAGTCATCATGGTATGCTTTCTGTGCCTAGCACAGAGCTCATGCTCAATCAATAATTAATGAATTAAGAAAGAATGGAGAAGCAACAGGATGGAAGGAGTAAATGAGGACACCAAATATACACACACATGACAATATACACTTCAGGACAAAGATTAAAAAAAAAAACAGATTTCTCTGTGCTCTTCAAAATAAAAATTTTTTTTAAAGAGGGGAGCAGAGGAGGGATATAGATTTGCTTTTCAATCTGTTGAATGTGATACAGAGGAAACAACATTTTTTGAGCATCTTATCTGAGTCGATCATGACACTTCATTTAATGGTTTTATTCAATTCTCATTTTATAGGAGGAGACTGAAGTTTAGTGAAACTGAATAACTTGCCCAAATTCACATAGCTGGTAAATGATAGAGCCATGTAACATATTATAGTATGAGTTTGCATCTATTTTAAATTCCTACTTATTTCTGGCAGTAGGTAACATCAGCTGGACTGTTAGTTAAGAAGAAAAAGTTATTCCATTCATTTTTGAAAAATACAATAAATTACCAATCAAGGGTCATGGATACTACTGATAAAACATTTTGACTGTACACATTCAGAATTTTATAATATTTTTTTTACTTTGAAAACATCTCTATTCAAACACATACCATCCTTGACTTTTGCCTTGAACTTTTAGTTTCATTTCTTATTCTTGAGCACATGCTAAGTTTTTCCTTCAAAAAATGAAAATTTTTAATATCAGGGGAAAGAAATACTGAATACAAAAGACCACATTGGGAACTGAAAATACAGAGACATAGAGTAAAGTTTCAATTTCCAGGACAGACGTATTTTGATAAAGGTAAGAGGAAATCACTGGGGATTCACAGAGGAGATGGTATGGAGGGTTAGTAAGTTTGTTTAACAAATATTTGTTGAGCCCCAACTATGTGCCAAACACTGTTCTAAGTGCTAAGGTCATGGTACAAAGAAGACAGAGTCCTTACTTTTAAGGGGCCTATATGCTAATGGAAGGATATATTAAAAAAAAAAAAAAAAAGGCCAGGATGCTTAGGTGGCTCAGTTAAGTGTCTAACTCTTGATTTCTGCTCAGGTCATGATCTCAGAGTTTTGAGATTGCTCCATGCCAGGCATGGAGTGTGCTTAGGATTCTCTCTCTTCCTCTCCTTCTGCACCATCCCCTGACCCTCTTCATCTCTCCTAAAAAGAAAAAAAAAGTCAGAAATTTTAGAGGGTGATAAATGTTAAGAAGAAATTAAAATAGGATAAAGATTAAACCAATAGGGGTGGGGAATATGAGATGGATACTTCGACTAGGATGATGAAAGTGGAGAGGTGATACTTAAGCTGAGACCTAAATGATAAAAAGTAGCCAGTCATTGAAGATCTAGGGCAAAAGCATTCCAAGTAAAGAGAACAGGAAGTTCAAGAGTCCAAAGTTGAATGAACTCAGTGTGTTTGATGAATAAAAGACCACTATGGCTGGAACACAGCAGTAGCTCCTCTAGTATGGAAGAGGGAATAGAACATTCCAGTCAAAGGAATAGCATGATGCAAGAATCCAGAAGTTTGAAAATGTAGTCATACCAAATAATGACAAGGAGTACAGTGTGGTTGGAGAGCAGGGTGTGTGTATGATTGGGAGCGTGAAAGACTGAAAGCAGAAGATGACTGGTAAGATAGGCTGGAGCCAGAGTTTTGAGATTCATAATTGCCATGTTAAAGCATTTGGAATGTATTTTGTAGGAGATGGAATTTTCAACTGGGTCCATATATCTCCCAACTAATATATAGGAGTTCTCATACATGCTCACTTTTATGTGTAAAAGGCTTCATATTTTACATCATATTCTCAAATAAGAAGTCACCCAAGGGCTGTGGAGCAGAGAAGTAATGTAATTATCAGTGGAGGCATGTGGAGGATGAAATGCAGTGGGGAGAGAGTACAGTCCGGGAACAAGAAAGGAGATTATTGCAATTGCAAAGAACTAGAGGAATCTAGAAGTACCTGGAATCCTAAAACTTGGATCTTAGAGATCTCCTAAGAAAGAGTGATTTTGAACTCTGGCTAGACCTTGGAATCATCTGTGGAGCTTTTAAAAAACACTGATGCCCAGAACCCAACCTGGGCCTGGTATGTTATTGATGTATAGTCATCACCATGGAAGATGCTATGTGGAAGTAGTATGACTCAAGGTTTAAAGCCTGGCTCTTTCCCTTATTGACTATGACCATAGCAAAATACGTGCTAAGCATTCAGTTATTTCTCCTGGAAAATATAAATGATACATTTGTGTCATTTCACTGAGGATTAATGAGATAATAAATGTGTGGGGCTTAGCATAATGTATGGGCATGATAGATAGGCTCTATCTAAGAATTCGTTTCCTTTGCCTCTCTGTTTATTAAATGTAGCCCAGAGAGCCACAGTGTGAGGGAGCAACAGCAGTCTGATCCTGTGATCCCTATTGGGTTGAGGGCACACCTAGAAGTGTTAGGACCTAGCTCTCCTTCCCCTCCAAACTATGAATATAATTTCTTTAAAATGTACCAAGTACTCTGACATTAAACACAGAGTGTGGTTGGACTCCAAGAGGAAAGATAGGAGTAAGGGGTATGGGAAGTCTTCTTGAAGAGGCTGGCATTTGAAAATTGAGTAGAATAGCAGTTAGTTAAGTGGGGAGGAAGATAGGCATTGTGGCAGAGGAACGGCATGAAACAGATGGTGCATGCCAAGCTGTCAAGGCACTTTGGTCTGGTCTCCCAAAGCTTACAAAGATAGCAATTAAAAAAGACAATTAGGATAAGGTGTTAGGGTCAGGTTTAGAGTTATTTTAATCCCCAGACCTCACAAGATAGCTATAAAAAAAAGGTTACAAAAACAAAGAAACATAGGGTAAGTTTAGGAGTAGAGTTTGGATAAGGGTTAGGTTAACTCTGACCCTCACAAAGATGGCAAACAGAAGCAGGTGAGCCCAGTTTATTTGAAAATGATAATATAACCACACAGATCTGTGAATTTTTCTAGTCACATTTGCACATAGTTGTTTGTTTGTTTTGTTTTTGTTTTTGCACATAGTTTTTTCGACAGTACACTGTTAGAGGGCTATCTTCTGGGGACTGAAAGAAATTCAAAGAAATATCAAATTTCACTCAATAGGTTCATTATTCCTAATAATGTTTGTTTTACAATTTTGAAACTATTATAGGATAAGAAAGTATATTACTATTATTTATTGGGAACTAAGATCTTCCGTGTAAGAGAAAAAAGATGCAGGTGTAAAACAAACTAAGAAAAATTTGAATTGTTAAATTTGAGTTGGAAATATCAATACAAATTCATAATTTTTAGATATATGTATGTATGTGTAAATATATGGTTAGCTATTCATTAAAAATACTGAGAAGCAATGAAAACTCCTTTGGTAATGAGAATTACTTGAATTCAGATCTTGGTTTCTACTTAACATTTTCCATTACAAAGAACCTGGGCTTCTTGGAGAAATAAATGGCTGATTCCACCAGGGGCAGAGAAAGTACAAAGTAAGTCTGGGACATGCTATTATTATGTTAGAAAGGAATTGCTCCAATACTAATGGAATAAAGGGCACAAAGGTCAACTGGGGGGGGCTCCTACTCATCAAATTTGAGACAATTTGAGCATCAGAAAGAATAGAAGGATAATAATTGTAAAGTTGATAACATGTTGAACACACAGAATAAGTAAAATGTCATGTGTCCATAGTAGTATAAGCAGGAGGGAAGTGTGCGTGCGTGTGTGTGTGTGTGTGTGTGAGAGAGAGAGAGAGAGAGAGAGAGAAATTCTTCTTTATCAAAGAATGCCAGCTAACAAATGCAGAAGGAAGATTTAGAAAGTCACAATCTTGTGGCCCTACATATAATGACTGATTCCAGGAATAATTACCAATGGCTGCTTAAACTACTAGGTACAAGATGGTTGGGGTCAGAATATTTGCATGGTGCCAAAATATCACAGTGTAGATTACCTACTCATTGCAAGGGGAAAAACATATCTTTATGAGTTCATTTAGAAAGGTCTAGCATCTTATTGAAATGATCAAAGTTAGCATATTAGTAATGGGACATACTGGTATTAAGTGACTTTTGTTGAGAAGTGATCTAAAGTACACAGAATAACCTATGAAGTCTTTTTTTAAAAAAATTATCAGTTAGCTACTATATAGTATATCATTACTTTTTGATGTAGTCTTTTTGCCAAAAAATATTGAACAAGAGTTGAATCAAGCCTCCAGCTCTAACTTCAATTATACAGGAAATATAGGGGTTGGAAGTACAAGTTAAATGAAACCATGAGGAAACACTCAAATCCAAGTCCTCTTCCTGTGACCCCATTTTGTGAAGTCCAGAGGACTGGGTATCATATCATCACACTGGCAGGTAGGAGGAAGGCAAGAAAGTTAAAACACCAGGTCATTTCTCAGGCATGAGCTGGCTATGAGTGATACAGGCATGTGAACCACCAATTCCCCAGCCAAAAGTGGTGGGCAGAAGAGGCAGAGGAGAAGAAGGTAATGGTAAGCAAATGTTGGAAGAAGCTTTATGTTCCAGTCTTGACCCTGCCACCAACTGAACAAGCCAGATCTCCAGTCTGAGCTATTATTTCATACATGAAATGAGGAAAGAGGACAAGGTGTCTTTGGAGTCCCTTTCCAGATCAAAGCCTCCTGATTCAGAGAACTGCTTGGACCCTTTGTTGCCTTTGTGCAACATAATGTTGCTAGTGCACATAAGATCTCTTGGATCTTAGAGTATGACTTTGGAATCTATCCTTGTATGTGACCACTTAGCTGTCTGACCTTTAGAAGGTCAGATTTATGAGTAGGTGTGAAGGGTAATAAATCAGCAGAGGATCTTATGATAAGCTGAGAACAAGTATTTAGTGAAGGAAAAACTTTCAGAGATGTTCCTTAGGTAGAGCACTTGGGTTAAAATGGTTGTGGTCTCCAAGCAAGGTTAAAAGAACAACTGTGTGACCAAGAGCAAACTAATTCTATTTTCTAGCTTTAACTCCTTCCTTCATAAAATGATCTTAAACCATGAAGATGTCAGGTGTACCATCTGAATTTCTTCTCTAAAAAAAATGAAGGTTAAAAGAAAGAGCATGGTTTGAGAGTTAGACCTCTGTTAAAATCTTCGTAGTAGTGAGAACTTAGACAAATGTACTTATATCCTCTGAGCTTAATTTCCCCCTCTACAAAATGGGGGTGACAAAGTGTACTTTAGAGAAAGATTGTCAAGTTTCAGTGTGATAACTCAGTACATTGCTTTGTCTAGAGTGGATATTTCCTTACCTTATAAGATGGAGGGGCATGGGTAATGGAGCCTCCTGGGATACCCTCTCCCTATATTGCCATTTAGTCATACTTTCCCTAACTTTTTCCTCTGAGGGGCACATAGCCACCTCTAGCTTGGTCACCAAGGCATTCTTGGGAGTATTAAATGACCATCACCATGATTTCTTCAGTGCTGTTCAGGGTACTCTTCTCAGACGGATCATAGAGCTAGAGAAAACATGCAGAGGCTGTAGATTTGACTTACCAGATGAGTTGTAACAGTAGGCCAAAAACTTTTTGCTGACTGAATTTCTCCAAATCAGGACACCTGTCCCATTCTTCCCACACTTGGGGTTCGGCAGAATCCGAGGGATGACCAAGAACTTATCTGCAACCCATCCATAGCTATAACAGAATACACATTATTTGACCATTCAAATACATTCAAATACATACATTTATTTCTATTGCTCAACAAGAACACAGTGCTGAAAGAGCTCCATCAGTGTTTATGAATCTAGTTGTTTCTCACCTGCAAGTCTCAAAGCCAAACCTCCATGCTGCTTCAACCTGGTCTTTACTGGCCAAAGTTAGTCCCATCAGCCTACAGGCCTCCTGGGCTTCTGCAAAATTCAGCTGCTGGGCTGCCCTTTTGTTCACAAGGGTGACCCCCATAATTCTGCATGGCCCTGAGGTGGAAAGTTCTGCAAAGGAATCACAGAAACCCTTAATTTGCTGCTGTCCTTGTTCCCAGCCTTTAGGCTCTTCTTCCTAGTAGAGCATTATTGTCTTGATACAGCAATGAAGCCCTTGTGGCTGAGATTGAAGTTTAGAAATAATGGAACATAAGCCAGGCATTTCCCACAAGGTAAATACTGCTGGGTTAGCTGGGTCCTTGCTCTTGTCCAAGCTATACCTCTCATCAGATTGGAGTCTATCATGCCCCACTGCATAGTTGCCTTGTTCCTTATGTGGAGGCTTTGGTTACCAGTTCCTGGGGTTAGGTCTAGGTGATGCAGTTGTGGCAAACCTTTTTGGAGTCTATAAAATAAAAGGTCTGAGACTTTGAGAAAGATAGAATTCAGGGCTCTGGTTAATAGAAAACCAATGTGGCTTGGGAATACCACTATTTCTGAGATGGGCTGAAAAATGTTGCACTTGGTATAACAGAATGTGAGCCTTCTCAGTCCCAGGTCTTCTCTGACCATTGGGGGGCAGGCTTACTCTGAAGTTCCTGGAGGAACTGGGCAGTAAACCTTGCATGGTGAGGAAACTAAATTAAGAAAGTTGAGTTTTAGAGTTAGACCTGTATTTAAATCTGGCCTATGTCACTTGCTGGCTCTGTGATCTTAGGCTAGTTACTTCATCTCTTTGAGCCTCAGTTTCCTTATTTATAAAATTGAGAAAGTAACAGTATCTATATTATAGGGTAATGAGAGTTGAAAGAGTTAATTCAAATAAAAATGTTTAGCATAGTGCCTGCCGCATAGTAGATGCTCAGCAAATCATAAATAACATCATTATGTTCTCTTCAAAGCTTTTTGGTTCTAGTCACCTTATGACTGATCTCCCTGGGGAAGCTGAAGCAGTTGAACAGATATGTTGTAAATATATTTTACTCAAAAGTTAATGAATCCAAGAATTCTTTTGATCCCCTTTCTTGATTCTGGGATTTATAGACCTGTATGAAATTGCAAAGTTGTATCACATTCAGGTACATTATTCCTATTGGGCTTTATCCACAAGAGTCCATAAGAGGACATTACAATCTTCTAAGAAGTTGTTTGTACACAGATCTGTGCATTGGATGCCCAGTTAAATGCTTTGACCACTTTCTAGGTTGGTATTTAAAGTTTCTTCTTGCAAACGTTAAAGGAACATTTCTAAGTCTTCCACTGACCTTGCAATGCTCTGGACCAGGGGGCTGGAAGAGGGGATATGTATATGATGTATAATAATTACAGATGGCTTTATTTGCTTCCAGACCTTGCTCTCGTCAAAAGAGACACTAGAGTGCCAATACCCCATATTAGTGTTTGTGACAAAACAGCCTCTTATGACTATGCACTAACACTAATACCTATACCAATACTGGTATTAATACTAATGCTAGTATTAATTCTAACATCTATCATCTGTTTATGTTGCTCTGTGCCAAACCCTTTGTCCTTTAATAGAAAGTGGAAGCTCAGGAAGATTAAATAACTTTCCCAAGCCCAAGGATATACACCAAAGACATAGGACAGATTGGGGGCACAAACCCAATTATGACTGACCCTAAAACTGCAGTTTTTAACTAGGACACTATTCTGTTTCCTGCTGTATTATAGGGGAGATGAACACACACCCACACCCACACACACACATTATACAACTAGAACTGGACTCTCCAAACACACATTTTCCCTGGAATTTGGCTTATTTAGTCCATGAGCTTGCTATTGCTCAAATCCCATGGCTGCAAAGAAGGTTTATTAATTACACTATCAAGTGGTCTTGCTACTTTTTCATCAAAACTTATTTTTACCGGGGTGCCTGGGTGGCTCAGTGGGTTAAGGCCTCTGCCTTCGGCTCGGGTCGTGATCCCGGGGTCCTGGGATTGGGCCCTGCATCGGGCTCTCTGCTCAGCGGGGAGCCTGCTTCTCCGTCTCTCTCTGCCTGCCTCTCTGCCTACTTGTGATCTCTCTCTGTCAAATAAATAAATAAAAAATATTTAAAAAAAAACTTATTTTTACCTTAAAGTTATCATTTAGAGTAATGATAGACCTATTCTGGGCAATAGACCTAGCCTTGATTATTTTGTCTGTTATTAATTGGCTCTGGGACCTTGGGCAAGGTAGTGTTCTCATCTATAAAATGGAGATGGTTATATCTTCTTCACAGAATTTTTGTCAGAATAGATAACTTGTACCTAGCAGGGTCTCCATCATAGGTAGTCAACAAATAGTGGTCATTTTTATGCTTTCCTATTTCATTTAAAGACAAAAAGAAGGAGCTGGAATCCAAGAGCTACTCCACTAATCTCTTCCTTAAGATTTAAAAAATATATATTTTATTTATTTGACAGAGAGATAGAGAGAGAGCACAAGTAGGCAGAGTGGCAGACAGAGGGAGAGGGAGAAACAGGCTCTCTGCTGAGCAGGGAGCCTGATGTGGGGCTTGATCATGACCTGAGCCAAAGGTAACTGCTTAACTGAGAGAGTCACCCAGGCGCCCCTCCTTAAAATTTTATTTTTCCCTTAAAATTTTTTTAGGAAACAGCAGGCATAGTAGAAATACCCTATGCTTAGGATCAGACAGGGCTGGAATTCAAACCCAAGCTTTATTATTTACCATCTATATGGCATTAGGCAAGTCACTTGGCCTTACTTGAGCCTGTTTCTTCATCTATAAAAGTCTTCTTAGAAGATTAAGTGAAATTTTATATATTACATATATAAAAATTATATATAATATATGTAATAAAATAGTTTAATTTCCTTAGGAAATTTTTGCCATCATCAAAGATGGTCTAAAGAATGCGATGGATTGGGGAGGGTATGTGCTATGGTGAGGGCTGTGAAATGTGTAAACCTGATGATTCACAGACCTGTACCCCTGGGGCAAGTAATACATTATATGTTAATAAAAATAATTTAAAAAAAGAAAAAAGAAAGAATGCAATGGAATCATTGTCATAGAACAATTTTGAGTTCTACTTAAACATAAAGTTTGAGTAATGGCAGCATTGTGGGGAAAAGTGAATAATATCTCCAGAGGAATTTCAAAGAGGACAAAACTAACTTGAAAGTAACAGTTCTGGTATTTGAAAAAAATGAATTATATAACTGTAACCTCTCATAAAATTAAATACAGTAATAAATGAAGCAACTCAGGATATCTGATTCCAAAATATTTTATATCACAGAGCATCTTCCAGCATAGGAACACACAATTTTCCTTTTAAAGTGCTCAAATTTTCATTTGCCTGGAGCTGTAATTGAGTGATTTGTGGTTACAATTTTTTTGCCTACATTGCACAATGAGGTTACTGGTTGGGCATTTCAAAAGCCCAGAAATCACTTGAAGTCATTCCTTTGGTAGGGAGCTAACGACTAATTTTCAAACCTACATTTTCACAGGTTTTTTTTTCCCAGTTAATTGGCTATTTATTTCATATTAAAAACATATATGCAGTATAGTAAAATTGAAATTAAAATAATTATGCTGGACAATTATTGCTGACACTTCCAAAAATATAAAACAGGTCAATATTTAGCGAAAGTTGGCCATTTTCCCCAAGCTTAAAATTCATTACAATCATGGTTTGTTTCTGCAGTGAAACACTTTTAAAAACAAATGATCTTTCCTCAATGTTTTGATTCAAGATATTCCCATTAAAAAAGATTCCATAACCAAAAATGAAAGTCAAGATAACATAAAGGTAAATGTGAATCATTTTGGTGAAGCCAACAATATGATGAAAACATTTCTGGCAGAGCAATCCTACCAACTAGATGTTCCACTGACATTGAGGATAACCCCTATTCCCAGCACTCCACACTTAAGAATTTGGTAGGCTTAGGACAATTTGCAAGATGTTGCCTTGCCTCAGGTTGAAAATCTGGTAAGAAACGTACCTTCTACACGGAGAGATGTGACCAGGAGCCTTGTGGTCCAGATGGAGGCGAGAAGCAACACCAGGCTGAAGCATTTGGCCATTATGCCAACCCTTTCTGAGCCAGAGAAACACCCTGGATGGTCAGTGGCTGTAATGGAAGCAGACAATCACCAGTCTGGATGGAGACTTCTGGAAATATATTGGAGCCCCACTGTTCCACTTCATAACTGAGACATCCGGATTTCCCTGCTTTCAAGCTTCTGACTTGGTCACTGGGGGAAATGAGTGACGTCCCTTAAATGCCCAGGCTGTACTTTGTGGATTGCTTTCTGGAAAATTTAGCTAATGCTGACTCAGAAAACAGACAAATGAGGAAGGCAGATAGCACAGCATGAACTGCTGGAGGTTTCCCCAATTCCCATATTCCCTGCCACCTCCCACTTCCCTCACCAACTCATTCTCACACAATTCATTGTTATTACCTGTGGAGCCTATTCATTTATATACTCCTAGGAGTGTCCATCTCTAAAGGAGATTGAGCATGGGTTGTGCTTCCTTTCTTCCCACAGTCAGTGATTTTTTTTTTTTTTCCTCCAGCTGTTTATCTTTGTGATCTGGGGAGGAATGATGCCAAGGCTCATGAAAGCAAATGCCCATTTAAATACTGAGTGCAGGGTGTTTATGCCTCCCTTTTCTTTTATGCACTTGAAATTTCTACACCACTCTAACTGATTCTTTTTTCAAGAAGCAAGACATACAGTTCATATTTAGAAAACACAGCTGGGGGACAATTCATGAAATTTTAGTCATTTTTCATTTTACAAAAGGGTTTTTGACTTTATAATAGTAATCAACATAGAGGTCCTTTATATGATAACTTTCTCCTTAAAAACTTCTCTTGTGTTCTGATAGACCAAAATTCAGTTTAGATTTCCCCTTTCTTCTTTGATGAATGTGAGGTTTATCTGTACTACATATGAGCAGACTGCACTCTCTTTCCCAGCTGGATATCCAGTGGTTTGTCTGCTATGGTAATTTTGGAATTCTGGCTTGCGAATAATGCTTTGAACAATGGCTTATGAGTTTTCTCCAAAATAAGTCATTTATAGGAATAGTGTATGGACAACAATTTCTTTTCTGTACAGGTGGTTTCAGTCATAAAGTTAGATATCTGTACAGAAAATACTCATAATGAAAGAAGAAATTTGCTCTGTATCTAGGTAACTTGCAAGAGACCAGGGGATAACTCTTAAATATCTCTACTATTTAAATATCTATAGACCTCATTACTTGGATGAGCACAAGCTGCAGGCTACAGGTACCTCAGAAACATATGTGATCTATCACCATGGAACCAGGTAGACAAGAAGGCAGGAATCATGTCTTTTTATCATTATCCTTAATGCCTAACACCATGCGTGAAAGAAAGTTAGCCTTCAAGTATTTGATAAAGCATTTCAAAAAGAAAGAAGAAAGGAAGACAGGAAGGGGAAAATGAGTCATGGAAGGCAAGGACCTAAATTCTGGAAACAAATTTCTAGAAGAGGAATTATTAGATAAAGGGAGTCTGCATGATGGTGCTGGTGCTTAATACTGAGTTTCTGGAAGAAGAAAGAATCTTATTTCATCTCTTTAAATTTTCTAATTCTTCTTGCTTGTTTTGGTAGGTTATTTTTGGATATCCATATTGAAAGAAATTAAGCCACCATTGGAATGTGATTGAGAATGCTTGACAGGAATTGTTGCCTCTGTGTTAAATGTGAATATTCTCAATCTTCAGTTGTAGGCCTCACTCCAGGCAAGTTTCTGAAGAGTTAGTCGCCAGGAGCTAAAAGCTAAACTGGAGAGCTATACAGAAAATATTGCCAGCTAATTTCTCTTCACTGTTTTGAGAAACGGTGTTTAAGATATGGAAAACAAGACAAAATAAAACAAAACCCAGCAGCACTATCCACTTCTGAAATAACAGCTTATGCTTACTGTCCATTAAAGAGGGCACATGGTGTAATGAGCACTGGGCTTTATATAAGACTGATGAATCACTGACCTCTACCTCTGAAACTAATAGTATGCTATGTTAATTAATTGAATTTAAATTTAGAAAAAGAAAAAAGTAAAGTAGCAATCTGCCCTAAAAAAAAATAAAATAAAATGATAGATCATGGTATAATCAAGGAGAATCAACAATTAAAGAAAAAATTTGTAGAATTAGAAGGGAAATTTGAAAAGTTATAATAGCAATCAAGTTGCAAAGGAGAGTAGGAAACAGAATATCCAGACCCATTTTCTTTTTTTAATCTGTTTTTAAAATTCCACTATAATATACAGTGTTATATTAGTTTTAGATACACAATATAGCTATTCAACACTTCCATGCGTTACTTAATGCTCATCACAATAAATGTACCTCTTAATCTCCATTATGTATTTCACCCATTCTCTACCCACCTCCCCTGTAATAACCATCAGTTTGTTCTCTATATTTAAGAGTCTGGTTTTTTTTAAATCTTCTTTTTTTGTTGTTCATTTGTTTTGCTTCTTAAATTAGACATGAGTGAAATCATATGGTGTCTTTCTCTGGTTGACTTATTTCACTTAGCATTATACCCTTTAGATCTGTCCATTTTGTTGCAAATGACAAGATTTTGTTCCTTTTTATGGCTGAATGATACACCATATCATCTTTATCCATTCATCTATTGATGGACACTTGGGCTGCTTCCATAATTTGGCTATTATAAATAATGCAGCAAACATAGTTGTGCTTTTATCCTTTTGAATTAGGGTTTTTGTATTCTTTGGGTAAATCCACTACTGTAATTACTGAATTATAGGGTAGTTCTGTTTTTAATTTTTTGAGGAATCTCCATACTGTTTTCCGGAGTGGCTGTACCAGTTTGCATTCCCACCAGCAGTGCGGGGGGGGGGGGCCTTTCCCTCCCCATCCTCACCAACACTTGTTGTTTCTTGTGTTTTTGATTTTAGGCATTCTGACAGATGCGAGGTGATATCTCATTGTCGTTTGATTTGCATTTCCCTGAAGATGAGTGATGTTGAGCATCTTTTCATGTCTGTTGGCTTATCTTTGTGATGTGGGAAACAGAGGCAGAAGAAAAATTATTAAATTTCCTTACCCACTGACAAACCCTTAAAACAGGCAGAGTGACATTCCTGTAGAGACTCAACTGCCTCCATCTTAATACTTTGCTAAGGGCAAAGGGCAGTTGTAGCCTGACTGACCCCTACCCCCAACCAGGATCCTGTAAGTCTACTTTAACAATTCCTTTGGAAACTATCTCTAAACCCTCCAAGATGCGGTTAACAGTCATTCCCAAGCATACGGCCCACTGATATACATTTAAAGGGTCTCACCACAAAGGTTTTATTACCATTAATGAGTAACCTTTTCCCCAACAATAGCTAGCACCTCAAGGTCCTGGAAACCTTGCTTCCAAAATTCCTTAGAGACCTAGGCCATCCCTGACCCCCTCCCAGCTTGCAAGCATATAATAGACCATTCCTCACAGCCCCAGGGCAGCATCAATTCCTGCACACAGGTCCTGTCCCCATGCTTTAATAAACCACCATTTTGCACAAAGATGTCTGGAAAATTCTTTCTTGGTCATCGGCTCAGGACCTCACCCCACCGAACCTCACTTATATTCTAAGACTTCTTCATCATTTGTATGTTTTCTTTGGAGAAATATCTGTTTATGTCTTCTGTCCATTATTTAATTGGATTATTTTGTTTTGTTTTCGAGTTGTATAACTTCTTTATATATTTTGGTTACTAACCATTTATTGGATATATCATTTACAAATATCTTCTCCCATTCCACAGAAGTAGATTGTCTTTTACTTTTGTTGCTTATTTCCTTTGCTGTTCAGAAGCTTTATATTTTGAGGAAGTCCCAATAGTTTATTTTTGCCTTTATTTCCCTTGCCTCAGGAGGCATATCTAGAAAAATGTTGCTACCACCAATATAAAAAAAAAAATTATTGCCTGTGTTCTCTTCAAGGATTTTTATGGTTTCAAATCTCATGTTTAGGTCTTTAATACATTTTGAGTTTATTTTTCTGTATGGTGTAAGAAAGTGGTTTAATTTCATTCTTTTGCATGCAGCAGTCCAGTTTCCTAATACCATTTACTGAAGACTGTCTTTATCCCATTGCACATTCTTGTCTCCTTTGTTGTAGATTAATTCACCATATAATTGCGGGCTTATTTCTGGGCTCTCTATTCTGTTCTATTGATCTATTCTGTTCTATTGTGTCTATTTTTGTGCCAGTACCATACTGCTTTGATTACTACAGCTTTGTTGTATACCTTGAAATCTGGGATTATGACACCTCCACTTTTTTTTTTCTTTTTCAAGATTACGCTTGCTATTTGGGGTCTTTTGGGGGTCCATACAAATTTTAGGATTATTTGTTCTAGTTCTGTGAAAAATGCTGTTAGTGTTTTGATAGGGATTGCATTAAATCTGTAGATTGCTTTAGGTAGTATGGACATTTTGACAAGATTTATTCTCCCAATCCACAAACATAGAATTTCTTTGCATTTCTTGTATTATCTTCAATTTCTTTCATCACTGTTTTATGGTTTTCAAACTACACGTCTCTCACCTCCTAGATTATGCTTATTCCTAGGTGTTCTATTATTTTTGGTGTAATTGTAAATGGTATTGTTTTCTTAATTTCTCTTTCTGCTGCTACTTATTAGTATTTAAAAATGCAACAGATTTCTGCATATTGATTTTGTACCCTTTTACTTTACTGAATTCACTTATCAGTTCCAGTAGTTTTTTGGTGGACTCTTAGGGTTTTCTATATATAGTATGTCACCTGAAAACTGAAAATTTTACTTCTTCCTTACTAATTTGAATGACTTTTATGTCTTTTTCTTGTCTGATTGCTGTGACTAGGACCTCCAGTACTATGTTGAATAAAAGAGCTGAGAGAGGACCTCCTCTTCTAGTTCCTGATCCTAGGGGAAAAGCTTTTAGTTTTTCACAATTGCGTATGTTGTTAGCTGTGGGTTTTTCAAACATGGCCTTTATTATGTTGAGGTATATTATCTCTAAACCTACTTTGTTGAGGGTTTTTATCATGAAGGGATGTTTACTTTGTCAAATGCTTTTTCTGCATCTATTGAAATGGTCACATGATTTATATCTTTTCTTTTGTTAATGTGATATATCACATTGATTCATTTGCAAATATTGAACCACCCAGGAATAAATCCTACTTGATTATGGTGAATGATTTTGTTAATATATTGTTGGATTTGGTTTACTAAAATTTTGTTAAGGATTTTTGCATCTATATTTATCAGAGATTGGCCTATAGTTAGTTCTCTTTTTTTGTGCTATCTTTATCTGGTTTTGGTATCAGGGTAATGTTGGTTTCATAGAATGAATTTGGAAGTTTTCCTTCCTCTTCTATTTTTTTGGAGTAATTTGAGAAGACAAGGTGTTAACTTTTCTTTAAATGTTTTGTAGAATTTTCCTCTGGAAATCTGGGAAATTTGGGAAAATCTGGTCCTGGACTTTTTTTGTTGGGAGCATTTTGATTACTGATTCAATTTCATTGCTGGTATTTGATCTGTTCAAATTTTCTATTTCTTCCTAATTTAGTTTTGGCAGGTTATAAGTTTTCTAGGAATTTATCCATCTTCTAGTTTGTTCAATTTATTGGCATATTAATTTTTCATAATATTCTCTTATAATCCTTTGTATTTCTGAGGTGTTGGTTTTTATTTCTCTTCTTTTAAAAAAAATTTTGATTTAAATTCTAGTTAGTTAGCATATAGGGTAATATTGGTTTCAGGAGTAGAATTTAGTGATATAACACCCAGTGCTCATCATAACAAGTGCCCTCCTTAATACCCATCACTTATTTAACCTCTCCCCCAACCCCCTCCCTCCACCAACCCTTAGTTTGTTCTCTATCATTAAGAGTCGTTTATGTTTTTTTCCCTCTCTCTCTCTTTTTTCCCCCTCCCCTGTGTTCATCTATTTTGTTTCTTAAATTCTGCATATGAGTGAAATCATATTATTTTTCCTCTTTTGTTTCTGATTTTGAGTCCTCTCTCTCTCTCTCTGAGTCTGGCTACTGATCTATTAATTTTGTTGATCTTCTCAAAGAACAATACCTTTTTACTGTCTTGGAGTTCTGTAGGTCAGAAGTCTGGGTGGGCTCAACTAGGTTCTCTGCTGTGGTTCTCACAAAATTAAAATCAATGTGTAGGCAGTGGAGTGCTCTTACCTGGAGGTCCTGGTAAGGCCCACATTCTTGCTCACTCAGGTTAGTGGCAGAATTCATTTTCTTGAGGCTCTAGGAATGAGGTCCTTGTTTTCTTGCTGGCTTTCAACTGGGGTCTATTCTCTTCTCCAAAAGGCTGCCTGCTTTTCTTTTCATGTGGCTCACTCTATTTGCAAAGCAGCAGTAACACTTTGGGTCCTTATCATACCTCTAATCTCTTTGACTTCTAATTCTATCATTAGCTAGAGAAAGCTCTCTGCTTTTAAGGGCTGCTGTGATTACATAGGACCCACTGAGATGATTTTCCTATTTTAAGGTCTACTTTACTGTATAATATAACAGGAGTAATATTTCATATTCAAAGGCTTCAGGAATTGGGGTGGAACATCTTAGAGGCATGTGTTTTAGAAATTCTTCCTACTACAATTACTTACCTTTGATTAGATCTTGAATCTGCTTCCTGGAAGAAACTCCCATGTCCCATGTGTCCACTGATCTCTGTAGGTCTTCATTGTATACAATCTTCTTGGCCACATTTGGAGTAGGAATTAAGGAATATGCCCTCCTGGGGAGTAGCACAGCTTTTGCAGTCCGCCTTCTGTTAGTATAAAGCTGAAGATCCCAAAAGCTGTTTTCTAATTTGAACAGTTGAACTTTTTCACCTTGGCTTATGTTTCTTTGTAAATACAATTCCCTCACAAACCTAGATTTCTGACCTATTTTCTTCTATTTGATTCCATGTGCCAATAATCATACTCCAAATCCTTTCCCAGTCATAATTATCAAGATGTATTTCTTTATTTTCTCAGCTCCATTCTTCTCTCTCTTTCTCTAATTTAATGGTGCCTTCATTTCAAACCACACATATCTTTAATCTGGTTTTCCCATAGGTTGAGTTGATCTGAGTTCAACTGAAAAATTTTATTGGTTCTTTCCCACTGAAAGCTCTTTTTATTCTTTCTGTTTAGAGTTTAGAAATAGTCAGGCTTTCTAAGTCTTCAGTCTGAACTCTGTGTATTTTTTTTCTTTCTACTGCCAAAAAGCCAATTCTTTCCCAAGTGCTTCTTTTTCTTACAATATGTGCCAAAGGTTGCCAATAAAGTTTCACATGGATTTATTCCAGCCACTTCTCCTAGGACTATAGGCTGCCCATGGGCTGCCTTTCAAGTTATCATGGGAAATACTTTGCCAAGTTTTTTTGTTTTATTCACCACATGAATCACCATATTTCTAGCTCCTGAAATTAGTTTTCTTGTTTTCTGCTGCTTGACTGCTAAGCCAGTGCCTCGCATTTTGAAAACTTGTTATTGAAGCACCCCATTATGGTTCAAATCTATGTATTAATCAGAGTAGGCTAACTGCTATAACAAATATAACAATTTCAGTAGCTTAATACACTAAAATTTTATTTCTTGCTCATGGCACAGCTGTATTCTATGAGTGCGCATTCAAAGATCCAGCTTCCATCTAGTGGTTCTGCCATCTTCTCAGCCCTCAGGTCCTCAACTAAATCCTCTGAATTTGGTAAGAAGTGGGGAAATAAAGACAGTGTGAAATATTGGGCAGGAGAGTCTACTTTAGGGCATTACATCTGACGGGTCTCCATTCCCCTACATCTAGCTGCAAGAAAGACTGGAAAATATAGTCTAGCTGTGGAAATCGTGTTGGTGAAAATCCAGCAGTCTCTAGCACAGCAAAGTGTATTAATTTTAAAAATTCAAAGAGACAAAAAAGTTAAATATAGAAAACAAACTGGGGGTTACTAGAATGGTGGGTAGGGGAATGGGTGAAATAGATCAAGGGGATTAAGAGGGCACTATTTTGATGAGCACTGAGAAATCTATAGAATTATTGAATCAGGGGCATCTGGGCGGTGCAGTGGGTTGATTATCATACTCTTGGTTTTGGCTTAGGTTGTGATCTTAAGATTGTAAGCTCAAGCCCTGAATTGGGCTCTGTGCTCAGCAGGGAGTCTGCTTAAGGTTCTCTCTCCCTCTCCCTTTGCCCCTGCCACTCATGCTCGATCTCTCTCTAAAATTAAAAAAAAAAAATCCTAAAAAAAAGAAAATTGTTGAATTATTATATTGTATACCTGGAAAAAATTATAGGCTGAGGAGATATAGGAAACTAAGATCAGTCAGGAATGAAGGAGAAAGAAAGGAAACAATCCAACCCCCAAGGTAGCCTATAGTACAATGACCCAAGGCCTGGGGACTTTGGGCTTGGTCTGGGAAGCACTAATATCTAAGGGGATCTAATTCAGGTTTAGGGCAAGATTGTGGCTTAGCTCCATAAAATGAGGAGGCATTTGGCTACTGCCAGAGGTTTGGAAATGTGCTTTTATTTTCAAACTCAGGTATGTGACACTATATAGTTCAATGCTAACACACCTGTGTGAGGTTTAACAACATTAAGAACTGACAGCCAGTGATACACAAATCCAGCATCTCCCTCTCCATTTACTCTGCCAGCCTATACACATGGGATCATATATATGGATTTTGTGGCAGCCAGAAGGTGAAGGCCCTTTTAGGAGGTGATATCAACAATGACACAAACTAGACATCACTGAAACTCAAGATAGGCACCAGAGTCCTAGGGCTAAGCAGAAACATCAGACCAGAGGCATTTTGAGGGGAACTTTATTTTAGATCAACATCACTGTTGGAAAGACAGGGCCCATTTCTCTCCATTTCACCAGCCTTGGTAATGTTCCACCTGCTTCTGATCTAACTTTGCTTTTCAGAAAAGAAATGCCAAAGAGTACTTTTTTCAGGAGTGCCCTTGGAAATGTGATTTCTCTTACAGTTCTTCTTTTCTTCAACCTCTCTTACTCATAGTGTACTTTGAGTGAGGGCCTATATCTGGAAGTACTCTTGTAGGCTTTTCTGTGGAGCAGCTGGAGGTTCAGGAGCTCACTGTAGCTGCTCTCCTGGCCTTTGTTTTAAATGGTAACAAAGGTGGGAACCCTGTGGCCAAGTGGACTGTGGGCCAGCTCAGCCTGATCCTTCTTTAAGGGAGGCTGAGACTGGACATTGCCAGGATAAAGTTCTGCCCCACAGCTATTGTCTCTGGGGCTCCATTTGCATCCTGCCTGTGACTCTGAAGGCCTAAAAGATTTTTCAGTGTGTCTAGTCCCCCTTGGTACAGCAGGGAAAACCATTCTTCCAGGACCCCAAAGTCCCTCTGCCTTGATCTGTACCTCTTTACCTTAATGGCACATTCTTGGTCAACCCTGACTTGGCCTTCTCTCACAGTGGTTTTCTAGCCACTGTAAAGGATGTCCCCCACTCCACCTTAAAACAACATGCTGTTTTACAGAAGGGCTAATCTAAGTGGGTCTTTTTGAAAGGACTGATTGTATCAAGCCCAGTCCTTGAGCTTGGAAATAGTGTTGCCAATTAGGTCTCATTTCTGCTCTTTCACAGTGTAGGCTGAAAAATAATAGAGTAAGTTGAGGCTAAAAAAGATATTTTTCTTATTGAGATAGTAGCAGTGGTGGTGCTGGGACTGAGAAGTGGGCAAAATGTCAGCTGTCTCTAGGCTGCTCTCTACTACCTTGAATTCTCACTTGTTCTTCTGGCCAACATTCAGTGACACCCTCCCATGCATCAGCTGCCATGCTAGGTACTTACCCCAGAGAATGGGTAAGATATGGTTCTTTTCTTTGAGGAAAAATAGTAGGGGAGATAGACACACACACAGAGTTATTGTGATATACTGTCACAACTGTCAATAATGAAGATGTTTAAAAAGTGTCAGAAAGTAGGGTGTGGCCCATTATGTGGAGTACGGTGGGGAGTTGGAGAGAGGTAATCAAAGCCTGTATGGAGGGGATAATTTTTGTACTTGGTTCTGAAGAGTTACCAGTAGAAAAGAGGAGAATGGCAGTAGAAATACTGGTGAGTAGAGGAACAGAACTATGAGAAAATGATTTAGTCTAGGAACCAGAAATAATCTGGAGTGGCTGGAGGGCTACTTGGGGTAAGTGGGACTGAAATGTAAGGCATGCAGTTAGGAGAGCACTGGAAAAGGCAATTTTGTGCAAGCGCCAGTCTGCTTAGATTTGAATTCCAGGTCCATAATTTACTAACTGAATGTACTTGGCAAGTTGTGTTTTTGTGCTTCAATTTCCTTATCTGAAAATGGGAGATTAGTACCCACCTTATACTTTTTTCCTTTACAGTGCTTGACTCACAGTAAGTTCTATGTGAGTGTTAGCAACAAAACAACATCAACAACAAAAAAAACAAGAGCCCAACAACCACAATAAAAACCCACAAGAAACCAACACCCCCCCCCCACCCTACACACACAACAGATGAGGGATGAATGAAAACAATGGCTGTAAAGGTGGAGCAAGAAGTCAAATTGGAGATGGGAAGTGCTCCTTCAGTTTTATGCTAAACAGTTGGGAATGCTCTGAAATATACTTGGGTTGGAAATCCCGTTTGAACTAAAGCACTTAGGTGCGACTGCACATTTGCATATGGGCACACAGGAGCTGAAAGCATACCGTGTCTCCTCCTTCACTTGAGAGGGTGGGTTAACTGCTCTCAATAGGAGAGGACAAATAGGGAATAGACTGTGTTGTACAACAACTTAGAATTAGCACTTGAAATGGAGACCAGCAAGTTCACTGTTGAAATCATGAGTTTTCAGTGTTTTTCAAACATCTTAAATCCATGTGGAGAGCTCATTGAACAGGTGCTTAGTGACTGCCCCACACCTAGTGAAAATTCTGTGGGTTGGCTTTATACAGAACACACACTGAGAGCACATGTTTGGAGGGTTGTTGGCTTCATGCACATGCATGCTGTGTGTATGTATGTATGTGTTGTGTGTGTATACAGATGTATATATATTAACTCATATCTTCCCATTTCATTTTAAGCACTGGTCTAAATTCAGCCTAAATATTTTTCTGAGAAACCTTTCCTACTTCCGTAAAGAGAAACTCTGGTTCCAAAGGGGAGAAGGGGAGGCTGGAGGAGAGTCAGTGAGGATGAGATAGGAAATGGGATGATATTCATGTTGTGACTCCAAATTCTAGGTCTGATCATCAGGGTGAATGTTAGCCTGTGGGCATAATTAATTCTTCTTGATTTCTGACTACAGAGAGGAAAAAAGGGGAGGGAGAGTGAGCTTCTTACTATCTCCTGCAGTGAAGGTGTTTTATTTTCCCTAGCCACCTGAGCTAGGGGCACATGACTTTCCCTTCTGTTCGAGTTCCTTGGTAAAGGTGACTTAATCCACAAGATGCTTTACGAGGGCAGTTTGGTTGATCTTCTGAGAACATCAGTTTTTGTGTATGCATAGCTCCCACATGGGTGCTGAGTGTGAAAGAACCCTGCTCATTTCCTGATGGGTTAGTGGCAGCATACCCACACCTGACCTGAAACTCTATGCTTGGGGAAAGGGTAGTCAGCTGTGTGCTGGAGCAGGGCACCGACTGGGTGTCAGGTTTCCTACTGCTCTGCAGGTTGCTCATGCTGGAGTCCTGAGCTCCACCATGAGTCCCTCTGGGCTGCTGAGCAAGTGGATCTCCCAAGAGGCCCATCAGCCTGCTCCACACAAGAGTTATAGGAACTGTAGAGTCCCAGTACAACAGTCAAGACCAGCATCACTGTGGCCATCATCCAGATGACTTGCCAGTGCTGACACAGTTTGGGATACATGACTTGTAAGAAATGAACCAATTCTTCAAGTTTGCTGTCAAATGAAAAAATAGGAGAAGGGTTTAGTATATTAGGAACATTAAAATTTTTCCCCAGGTGATTTTAATGCCACTAGTCCATAGCCTTGATATTGGGAGCTACTGGGCTAGAACCCTCCTTTTTCTTGTTTGATCATTCATTCAGTCATTCATACATGCCCTCATGCATTCATGAGATGGTCATTGATATCTGAACTCTCTCTTAATCCCCAGGATACAAGGTTGGCTGACCCACACTCCCATGCATGCAGATGGGACCAGCATCTTTTCTGTACTTAGTGGTATTTAGTGATCAGTTCCAAGTTATAATCTGTCCTCTGCCTTCATGTTCTGATGCACATTTTATTGTCTTCAGTTCCATATCTGACTGCGTTCAGAGTAGAAGAACTGTGCTAAACCCTCAGAAGACTTTCCATGTTCAGTGGTAAATGACAAGGAGACAGATCAACCTCAGGAGCTCACCTCAAACCATCCCAGGGGCAACGAGAGAACTAGTAGCCTCCAGCAACCTCTCAGTGGCTTAGTCTGATGTTTTCTCAACCCCAGTAATCTTCACTCCCTATTTTCCCTTCTTCCTTTTTCTTCCCTCTTCACTCTCCCTTTTTTCTCTTTTTCCCTTTCCTCTCTTTCCCCCATCACCATTTTTTGGCTGCTTCATTCCCCTTTTCCCTCTTCCTCTCTTCCTAACTGCCTTTCAACTTTCCCCTCTCTCTTTGTGGCCTAGTGAAAAGACATTTGGTCATTTGACCTTCTTTGCAGAGTCCATTCTTCTAGCTTTCTAGTGAAATCCTGGACACATTCACTAGGCTGGAATTTTTTCCTATTTCTAATCCCTGATCTATTTTTTAAAATAATATAAGAAGTAAGGATACTGAGGATCACCAAATGGAGGAGGTGAGAAAAATGACAGGAGGGCTTTATGAAGATCTGGAGGCACACATAAACACGGTAATATGCAGGACATTTGCTGAGAAGTAGACAGCTCTAATTTAGTTAGTAGAAAAAAGATTCCTTATGACTGTTGGAAAGACTCAACAATACCTTCCTTGGAAAGGGACCAGAGGCTGAGAGTGCCTGCCTCAGATGCTAAGGTTCAGATTGGTTTCTCGTTCTCATGGGAACCATTTGATGGTTGTTTCCGGAACAGTTAGGCAAAGCAAAAAAGTGAGCACATTAGCTGAGGTGCAAATCTAGTTATTTTCACAACAGTTGGGAAGGGACATCTTGGAAATGGAAGCTTATCTTCTTTCAGCCTTGTTTAGATTCTTTAGTTCTATTTAGATAGAATTGGATGCTAAAATGCAGTCTTTCTTTGGGGCTGTATCTCCATGCTCCAAAATAAGCTTCTAGAGTGGGCAGAATCCCACTGTCATCCCACTCTGAAGTGGGACTTAAGAGGAGGAGGTCAACATCTGGCTCTGTGACTCTTAGCTGGTCCCCCATTTATAGCCTATGAAGGAGTTAGAAATAGAATTAGATTAGAAATAGAATCTCTGTAGAAATCAGCTTTTGATTTTTGACCTTCCATAGGGGAGAATGAGGTGGCTTCCCTCTCACCTGGGCCTAGGGAAGAGGGGCTTCAGAGATGCTGCTTGGAGAGCTTGATATGTTGAGGCTTGGGGGACATAGTAGACTGGTGTGTGCCTCACACATGAGCAGTTAGAAGAGCAAGAATCTTGCTGACATGCTTGATAGCATCAGAGTGGTGGGCCATGATATGGAAAGCTGTCCTTCTACCAATAGTGAGCCAAAGGTACACATTTCACTTCAATTGGATGTAGTCAGGAGAAGGAGAGCTGACATGGGGTGTCACAGATCCTACCCAGAAATGCTACTTAGAAGCTGAACAGTGAGAGTATACTTCCAGCTGCCCAAGGACTGAGAGGGATTTTGAGCGACTAGTTAGGAGACATGCATTTGACCTCATAAAGGGACCAGCAGCTGAGAGGACCTGGGCAATGGTGTGTATGGTGGGAGATGGGAGGAGTGGTTTTCTCTAGAGGTCCCATAAAGCAACACACTAACCAAAGTCAGCAAGTCAACTTCAAACCCCTGCCAAGCCCTGCAGATTGCTCATAATCCTGTTCAAGTAATACCTTCCCAACCCCTTCATCTCAATTCCCTTTCCTAGCGTTGATCCTAGAGAGGTCAGATGCTACACTGGCAAAACTGGAGAAGGTAGAAGTGCAAGTAGGATAGAGGGAAAGAAGCCACGCTCCCCACGCCTACTATAGGCTTCTTTCCTAAAGCAGATGACCTACAGGAAAAAAGAAGGGTAAATTTTAAAAGTTCAGGTTTTTTACTATTTTAGAGAACTGGCCATTTTAATTAATGAAATGAGATTATTTTTGGGACTTAAACATGACCAGAGGACTTCTGCTTTCTGAGAGTTACTGGAAAAGTAAAGGAATCTGCCTAATATTGTCTAAACTCCATAGAGCAGATTTGAACAGGCAGAAAGGGCTAAAGTTTTCTGTTGCATTTTGTGAGTCTCTCTTGTTTAATGTATTACTTAAAACATGTTGGGTTGATTCACCCAAAGTTCATTTTAAAAAATAAGCTGATCCTTCAGAAAGTAATATTTACAAGGGATTACATTATTATACAATTGACCCTTGAACAGCACGAGTTTGAACGTGCAGATCCACTTTAATGCAATTTTTTTCAGGAAATATAATATAGTAGTGTAAATGTATTTTCTCTTCCTTATAATTTTCTTAACAACATTTTCTTTTCTCTAGCTTACTGTATTGTAAAAATACAGTATGCAATATATATAACATACAAAATATGTGTAACTGTTTATGTTATTGGTAAGGTTTCAGGTTACCAGTATACAATTAGTAGGTAAGTTTTTGAGGAGTCAAAAGTTATACTTAGATTTCTGACTGTGGTGGGTGGGTGCCCCTAATCCCCACATTGTTCAAGGGTCGACTGTACGTTATTATAACAGAGGAGAGATTCAGACAAAAAGACTGGTGTTTGATATGGAATCTCTTAAATAAGGAGTCAGCTGCAGCAATGCCAAAATTTAATGGGGGAAAATCATGTTTGAGTGCACGTGCCTGCAGGCAACTGTGTGTCTATAGAACTCAGGAATGGATGAGGGGATTGCTTGAAATTAAAGACAATAGGCTCTTAGGACCAGCCTGGCTTTGGTGACAGAGGAGGGGACCCTGTAACTGTGAGTGAGCAGTTCATATGTTAGCAGTGTCACTTGTTATTGAGAAGATGATGCCTCACTACTGGGCCTGAAAAGGGAGAGCTACACCCCTGTAATAAAGGACAAGCACCCTTCTAAGGGCTGTGCTGATGTCTGGTATTCACTACCTGAGGTACAGGCATGTTCCCAAAATCAAAAAGTAAATCTGAGAGGATGCAAAGTTTAGGAGAGAGAACGAGGCTTCTCAGGATCCGCAGGACCAGGAGGATACTTTTGGACAATGGATGTGAAAGGCAGCCATTGCTACGTGCTGCTGACCAGGAGCTGGACAGGGAACGACCCAGGCATAGCCTTACTTTCCCTGCGGTTTCACAAAATAGGAGGGAGCTGTGGTTAGCAGCTCAAATTTGAGATCGAATTAGCTAGATAAGGATTCCAGTCTTGTGCTTTGTAAACCAGACTGTTTATATTCCATGTACTCTGTTTAGTTCTCTTTTGTTCTTTCTCAGTATGTGGAAGTTTTAGAAGTTCTAGACTGTTTTGGCTATATGAAAAGAAGCCAAAGAAAAAGCTGTTGTCCAGGTCTGCGCTTGACTGCATTAAAGGGGAGGAAGACAGTATAGTGGCTTCTAAAATATAAGAGCAGAGGACCCCCAAGAGGGAGAGAAGATGTAAGAATAGGATTCAGCTGCTTGGAGTAGGGACTGTACTTTCATTGTTAAAACTTGGGGATTCTTTCATTAGAGGAGGCAGTACATCCTAGCATAGGTTTGCTTTTAACAGTGAAGCATTTTCTCCAGCTCTCTTAGACCCCTCTTCCCTTGAACACTAGGGTTGACCCATGTAGGTTGAGACCTCTCTGGCTGAGTCTTCCTCCAGCTGGGCTCTATTGGCTGTTCCTATGTGCTTTGAAGCATATCCATCTCACTTCTAATCTTCATTTTATTACCTTATTCACTGCATGCATGTGATTTTGAGTCTGCTAGCAATGAAGGACAGACACATACCCTGTTTCAAGTTTAACAGCTGATTAGAAAATTGTTTTGGCTGGGGTCACACTGGACTCCAAGATAGCCTAGGGGTCTAAAAACAAAGACTTTGGTGGTGTTCCAAGTTTTTTATAACCACATTTTAAAAAATCAAAATTAAAAATGAATAAGAGACAATAAGGCAGAATGTATGGAATTGAGGGTATGGTTAAAATCCGAGACACTCTTGAGGGCACAGATACGACAAAATTCAGAACGTATACTACCTTTATCTACATGTTATATATTTCCCCCTATTAAGGGAAAAATACACTTGAAGTATAAAGTACATTAAAAAAGAAAAGCCCAGATATTTCTAATCCAAACTTATCTGGTCAGCATGGAACCTGTTGGAGATTCTCCTTTGCCAACAAGTTGAGTTCTCCCCTACTTTCATATGTTCTCTCTGCCCCTGTTCTTGTAATAAACCCCCTCTAGGGCTTTAGGCCAGCTCCCTTGACCTTGGCTCTTGGCTCATGGGGATAGCTGGGAAATGAGCTAACTGTGGCTGGGCTGGGGGTACTCCAGTAAGGGCCCTTATAGTTTCTCAGTTCCTACGAGCTCTTGATTGCTGTTGGCCTCACTCTTGACCACCTCTGACCTCCCAGATCTTGCAAACATCCCCTCATTAACTATTTTGGCTCCTTCCTCTGCCTCCTCCCTCAACATGAGTGCCCTCCTTAGTTGCTGTTAGATGTTCACTTGGGCCCCAGACCCACTGCTGCCCTGGAGTGGGCACCTCTAGGGATGTTGTGCAATTAAATGAATTGTGACCCATTTCAGCAATGGCAAGGGCTCCAACCTGCTTCTTTGGTCCTTTTCCTCTTCCTCAGTTTCTTCTGCCTCTTCAGCTTCTTCAGGGCTTTCACCCTTCTGTTCTTCTTCCTCCTCCTTCAGGTCTTGAAGCTCTTGGGTCTTCTTTAGACCTTCCTGGTATCTGCAGGGCAAAAAGGAACAATTGAGTCTAGAAAGGCCAGGCACAGAGCATCCTTTCCTGAGTTCCTAGAGGTGGGGACTTGAACACCTCCAATAATTATACACTTCCTGTGGTTCTACACAACAGGAAAAAGCTGGGAGGCTCTACTGAATCCCAAGGTGGCTCATGTCAGTGCAATTTCCCCTCACTCCTCAGTCATACTTCCTGTTTATATGTGAATGTGTGACAAAACTGACAGGGAAAAAATGTGGGTACAGAGTCCTGAATGGGTTCTTATCCTACAAAATGTTCAGCAGAGAGAAAAATCTGCTTTCTGTGTAACCTGGGTGCTTCAGCTTCTCACCTATAAAGTGGAAAGGGTGGCATTTTGAAATACCCTATTTCACAGGGTATGTGAATGTTCTGAGGAAGTGCCAGGCTTGTAGCTTGACCTAGGAAGGGTGACACCCATCACATTGGCTTGTTGGGAAGTTTTATGGAAGTGGCAGTCACATACTAGGCTTAGTAAAGTACTCAGTAAATGTTTACAAAGCCAATGGAGGTGTTTACTTCTGTGCATGTTTAGTATCAAAGATAGTTGTGAATGAAAAGATAGGTGTCCCAAGAGATAACCTTCTGATGTCCTTTGCCCAGGATCAGTACTCTTTTTGCTTGTCTTATAGCTGAATGTTTAAGACAAGCACAGTTTGTCTAGGACAACCTCACCGTAGTATATACGGCTGCTACACAGAAGCCCACAGTTTCTATAATGGGAAGCTGTGTCTCCCTTAGGAGCTGTGGAGAAAGGAGAAGCTCAGGATGCTATGCCTGGTCAGAAATACTTTTCTACCAGTCTAGGCTTGGGCCCTGCTCAGTACTCTGTCCCCTTAGTGACTGGCAATGAGCCAAAGGTGTTATCGAATCTCAATCAGAAAAGGGGACAGTTGGAAGTTGAGGGGGCTCCAGTTTACAGAAGGAAGGGATGGCAGGGACAGTTCTAAGAAGCAGGGTTACAGCTACTCCTGGGCATTGTTGATAGCAACATCACTCCTCTGAGCATGTGTCAGTAAGCCTTTAGGTACCACCAAGAGGAACCCACCCAGGGGCTTTATTTCCAGACCATTCTGGGCAGTGGCATTCTGGTGGCTTTCTGCCAAAAAAGAGGGCAGTCTAATTATTGCCTAACCACACCCTCTCACCCTGCTTCCTCTTGTCCTTCCTGTGGAACAGTACTGTTCTTTCTTATGTAGTTCTTTACTGAGGTGAGGCGGTCCTAGGGCCACTGGTTGCTTCCTTAAATCCTCTTAAGAAACAGGAAAGGCCCGTGGGAAGGTATCTTCTGAGATCTACCAGGTGACCTCAGGGTGGACGAAGTCTGACTCACCCCTTGTTGTATGCTTCTTCCTCCATCCTGGCCTTGGTCTCCTGGCTAATCTCTTCCAGGCAACTCAAAGTCGGCATGGGAGCAGAGGCTTCACAATCTGGGTCCCCATTTGTCTTTCCACTAGTGAGAAGAGGGAAGTACAGGGTGTCCTTTCAGCCAGATTGGGTGTCTGAAAACCGAACCATGTCTTTGGCCTGATTCCTTTTCGGAAGTGAGGAAACTCATTCTAGGCTGTATTCATTTCAATCCTTCTACCCTGAGACAAGATTTTTCAAAGGCCCTGGTCCAAGAATCCTCCTCAGACCTCTAAACATCAAATAATATGCTAGCTCTCTTTTTCTTCATGCACCTAAATCCATATTTATTCTTATTCCAGGAGATCTATGAGTGGACAGGCAGCTGTTGGGAGCTCCATAGCACTAAGATGAGGAAGATGGAGGTGGGCCAAATGTTCAGTCGGAGTCATTCCATTCCAGTAGTCCATCTTTTGCTTCATTCATTTAAGTATCTACTGAGTACTGACTAAGTCACAGGCACCTTGTAATGTACTGGGAATACATTAGATGATGAAAGAAACAGTCTTTGCCAACATGGAGCTTAGCAGGAGAGAATGCCCAAAAAGAGGAAAGAAAATAATATGTAGTTAATTATAAATAGTGATAACTTTATTGAAAGAGATAAACTCTGTGCAGTGCAGAAAGTAACAAAGGGAGGATATACTTTGATTGAGTGGTTAGAAAAGACCTCTCTGAGGTGGTTTAACTGGAGCAAAGACCTGAAAGATGAAAAGTCAGCTGTATCTGTTGCAGAGGGAAGATCATCCTAGGGGGAGGATGCAGATGTGTGAAGACCCTGAGACACAAAAGATGCAGATATATTTGAGGAACTGAAAGAGGCAATGAAGCAGGAGTTAACTTTTGGAAAAGATAAATTTTCAATGCCAGTGAAATATCCAGATGGAGATGTCAGGTAGGTAGTTGGATACACCAAAGTGAGTTGGAGAAAAGCTCTAGAGGCTAGAGATAACATTTGCATCATCAGAATATATATGACATTTAAAGCCAGGGGGATGGATAAGATTGTCTAGGGAGACAGTATGAGGAAATAGGAAAAGAAGACCCAGGACCAAGCCCTGGACATCTCTGCCCTTAGCTCAGGTGGAGAAGAAACCTACAGAGGAGTAGAAGCCAGAAAGGTAAGAGGAAAACCAGGAGAATATGGACTCCTGGAACCCAAGAGAGGAGAGCATGTCAAGGAAGAGTTAATTGTGTCACAGTTTCACTTCTGAGAGTCCAAGTCAGATGAGTACAGAGATCTACAGATTATTAGATTTGATAATACGGAGGTCAAGAGGAGCTTTGGTGAAATGGTGGGAGCCAAAGACAGATTAGAATGGATTTAGTAGAGAATGAGAGGCAAGAAAAAGTAGATCTAGACACAGTAATCTGACTGGAAAGGGAAGTAGAAAAGTGTATTCTGGGATACATAGCTGAAGTAGAGGGATGAAAGCACATTTGAATGTGGATAGAAATGATCCAGTAGAGGGGATGAGAGAAAAAGGTGACCAAAGAAACAAATTCTTTGAAAAGAGAAGTAAGGATAGACCTTAGAAAGGTGGAGAAACTTCTCAGTGAGAACAAAGGGGGGGATGGAGGTGATCTGGTGAAGGAAGAGGAGGGCTCCTATCTAATAGTGTAAATTTTCTCTTTAAAATGGAAGACAAGATCATATGCTGAGAGTGAGAGGTAGATAAACCTAGGAAGGTTTGAGAAGAGAGGAGAAGGTGTGCATGAGTCAGGTGAAAAGACGGGAAACAAAAATGCTAGAAAATCATAGTAGGATAGCTAGGCATTTCTGGGAATCCATTTGAAGCATGCAAGCATGAGTTTAAAGGAAGGATCCTGATGACCATGCCTTCCCTGTAAATCCTGCAGCCCACCTAAGGTGTCTGAAATCCCACTGGGAGTCATGCCATGGAGGAGCCCTTGAACAAGGCAAAACAGTGAGAGAAGCTTTTCACCCAGGACTCTGAAAGACTGCAGCTGCTACCCTCTACAACCTCTCAGATAGGCTCTATCAGTGAGCCTTATATTTTCTCTTTCTTGGCATCAGCTTCTCATCCTTTAGTTTTCCTCAGACCTTGTAAAATTTACATTTCATCAGGCTGGAAACCAAAACCCATTGTGAACAAGAAAGATAACACTCTAAAAATATCAGCTATTCATAACATTTCTCCTTTTGCAAATTATATTATCCACTCCCTTCCATGTGACCTTTGCCTAATGTGCAGTTTCCTATTTGTCCAAATGATTGGAACAGAGCAGAAAAACATAGCTACAGCCAAGGGTAGGGAAGTAATTCTTTTATGAAATACATTTATATGTTAGAAATGAAATATTGGTATCAGGCTTTTAGTTTCTTTTATCTATAGCTGATAACCTAAGAGGTTAGTGACAAATAGTATGGAGGACAACAGTGGAGTATAGAGGAAAAGAACCTGCCTGAGGCAAACTAGGGTTCAAATTCCAGCTGCAGTACATGCAAATTCTTAACCCTTCCTGAACTTTAGATTCCTCAACTGTAAAATGAGAGTAATAATATGTACCTCATGATGGTAGTGTAGGAATTAATGAAAAATATAAGTAAATGTTTTGGAATATAGTACTCAACAAATGATGTTTATCATTATTAGTTATGTTGGGGAGCAATCTGAAGTTCTTTCAAACCTGATCCATAAAAAAAATCCAAGCTAATAAATTACCAGGTGATTATTTATATCTTTAAAGGAGAACTTGATTTATATTATTCTGACACTTCAGAATCAGAAGAATCCAAACTTTCACTATCCTCAGGTCACCGCTCTCTAGAGACTAAAATATTTCCCTTGCAGAGCTATTTCAGTGGCCCTTTAACATAAGGATCTTCTGTCCAGGGTCCAACTGTCCCAGGTTGTGCTGATCACCTTGTCCAACTCACTCACCAATGGGGCTTCAGTTCTTAAAGTGCTTTTACATACATTGCCTCACTTGATCCTTCCAATGATAAGAAGAGCTAATATTTATCTTATGTATCAGACTCTGTGGTAAGATTTCACTTAACACTCATGAATGACCCATGAGATAGGCAATACTATTGTGGTCAAGTTAACAGGTGAGGAAACCAAGGCCCAGAGAGGTTAAATAACCAGCCCAAGATTACACAATCTATGTGTGATAGAGTTTGGATTTGACCCTGTGTGGTCTGACACTTGCCCATGCTCTTGACTGCACTAAATGCCACCCAGTCAGGGTGTTACCCCATCTGTGAGACGAGAAACCCAAGCTCAGATTGATTAGGTGACTTGTCTAAGTTCACATTATTGATACGTGGTGGGCCTGGCTGGGATTCTCACCTTGGTCTTCTAAATTCATGTCAAGATGCATTTTTCACATTTCCTTGAGCCCTCCCTTTCAATAGAAGTCTTTTTCTGGGGCTCTGAGTGGTATGGGGCTCCAGGGTATTTGCTGAGTGAAGCCATTCTGGCCGCTAGGCTGGGCCATGGCTTATGATGCTGCCTTCTTTTAAAGAGTACTTCTTTAGAATGTAAGGTAGGCTGGGACAGCCTTTGGTTTAATACTAGAAGTAGGGTGGGGAAGTAGGGGAAACATAATCTGTAAAATATTTGTTGTTATCTCCTGATCCCTAGACTGAGCTAATAGTTCCTTGTATATCATCTCTAACTACCTGGAAGCTTCTTGTTGTGTATCTTTAAGACTCAGCTCAAATACCTTCTCCTCTGTGGAATATTTGCCAGTGTTCTTCCCATTTCCACATCTTCTGGTTAAAGTTGATCACTCCTTCCCATCATGTCCTCATTGCACTCCTCATTTCAGCATAACTCAGAGAGAGGGCATTTTTATGTTTTATATACCTATCCGTCCTTCCATGACTGCGATCATAGAGAGAGACTGCTTAAGTTATGATGATGCTTAGCATACAGTAAGTGCTTTAAATGTTTGCTGAGTTACACTGACTTCACTATGGCTTATCCAGTCTGCCTATTAATTTTGTGAAGTGGGCAGGTCCTTTCTGTAAATGGCTATTTCCTGAGGACCCAGTGTTTGGGTCCTTTCTGTAAATGGCTATTTCCTGAGGACCCAGTGTTTGGGTTGAGCTGCAGGAATCTCTATTCATGGCTATAAACATGGAGCTGAGCACAGCCTGTGCCCACCCTAGAAACTTCTGGGCCAAACACAGATGGATCTTGGCATCTATTCCCAGCCTGAAATCTTGCATGCTTTCTTTCTGGGATGATTCATGAAAATGAAGTTCATTGTTTTCTCATGTCCACCAGGTCAAAATTGTTTGTCATTGTGCTTAGTTCTAACTAATGTGAGGGGTCCTTCAGTCAAAATGTATTGTTTAATTGGGAGGTATGTTAGAGTCTATTTTTTCCCATGTGGTAAACAATATTTGAAAGTGACTGCAATTCTTTCTAGTGGACAGATCTTACCTTTTTGGGTTCAGTGATGTCTCTAAATCACTCCCATTGCCTTGAACCCCTCGGAGAAGTCCAGTCCAGGGGAACTGAGCTAGAAGACCTTCCTTACTCGTGTTACTCAGTCTCAGATGCCTGGGATACACTACTAGTTGATGGAGGGCTAATTAATTCTAGAATATCAGCAAAGGGGAGTTATTTGCTATAAATATTTGATGTCATACAAAGCCTTTAAGCAGTTTACCCTGGCTGCTTCAAAAATGTAGGAAAATCGTGGATGGAACTAGAGGGTATTATGCTTAGCGAAATAAGTCAATCGGAGAAATATGATCTCCCTGATATGAGGAAGTGGAGATGCAACATGGGGGGTTTGGAGGGTAGGAAAAGAATTAATGAAACAAGATGGGATTTGGAGGGGGACAAACCATAAGTGACTCTTAATCTCACAAAACAAACTGAGGGTTGCTGGGGGGAGGGGGTCAAGAGAGGGGGGGTGGGTTATGGACATTGGGGAGGGTATATGCTATGGTGAGTGCTGTGAAGTGTGTAAACCTGGCAATTCACAGACCTGTACCCCTAGGGATAAAAATACATTATATGTTTATAAAAAAATTTAAAAAAGTAGGAAAGTGGTTATTTTAGAGATTATAGTGAAAATTTCTCAGTGATATATCATTAAATTGCCCCTTTTATGAAACCAATACTGTGCATCATTCACATCCATGGCTTTGCTAATTCCTCAGTGCACTGCTCTGTGTACACTCGCTGCTTCCATCCCACACTCTGCTTCATGGCGAGCCATGAAGGTCAACAGGTCATTCAAAATAGTTCATAAGACTTCATATAAAAATAGTGCTTAAATGCATCCTCTTGTTTTCAGTCATACTGCACTTCTTTCCTTTCTTCTAGTTGGAGTGTCTATTAAGAGGTTAAGAGCATAAGTTCTGTTACCCACTACTGTGTAACCTCAGGCAAGTAATTTCTCTGAGTTGCAGTTTCTACATCTATAAAATAGCGATGTTAATAGTTAATATTATTAGTTAATATTGATATTAATACCTACCTCATGGGTATGTTGTAAGGATTAAATGAGATTGTTAATGTAAAGCAATTAGAACAGGACTTGGTATGAAGCAAGCATACGGTAAATAATAATAGTAAGTATCACTATCATCTTATTATTATTTCTTGACCACTCCATACTTTGTTGCTTCAGAGCCTGGAATGTTGTTAACCTCCAGTTCACCTGGTTAAACTATATAACTTTCAGGTTTCTTTTTATTTTTATTTATTTATTTTAAAATATTTTATTTATTTATTTGTCAGAGAGAGAGAGAGAAAGAGAGCACAAGCAGGGGGAGGAACAGGCAGAGGGAGAAGCAGGCTCCTCACTGAGCAAGGAGCCCAATGCAAGACTCGATCCCAGAACCCTGGGATCATGACCTAAGCCAAAATCAGATGCTTAACTGACTGAGCCACCCAGGTATCTCTCAGGTTTCACTTTAAAAGTAAATTCCTAGAGGAAACATTTTCTGAGGCTCCCCTCCCTCACATATACCCAGTCTGGGTTAAGGTACTCATTTTCTTCTCTCCTATTGCTTTAGCAACCTATACTTCCTTATGCTATCATCCATCACATTGTATTATAATGGGCTGTTTCCCATCTCTCTTTTCCATTACACTCTGAACTCCTGAGTGTATTCTAGATACCTTGGTGATTCTAGATACCTTGGTGATTAATTGTTGAAGGAACGAATGAATAAGTCTATAAATAGCTTTTCCTACTTATGGAACTCATCATGAGCTTTATTCTTTTTTAATCCTTAAGATAAACTTCAAATATTACTCTGCATATTTTCCTATAATTCTAAATATCCCTAGACCTAGATCTAAATATTCCTTGAGTGAAGAACAATTTACTCTGAAGTGACCTACAGCAGCAACACTCAAAATTCTCTTAAATACATTGGGCAATCAGCTCTCAGGTATTTGCTTGAGAACTAGCCACAGGTAATTTGATCTTCTGATCATCTTTCACATGCTTAGCCAGTTCCCTTCCTGCCTAGTCATCATATGTTTAGGGAAATGTGAAATCACTTTAAATCTAGCTAAATATAACAATCTAGAAAGCAATGTATATTAACTTATAATGCATTTTTTTTTCTCCTTAACAGTATGGAGAAGGTAGCTAGAATTTATTGTACTTGCATTAAAACAAGATATGAATTTATTTTAATTCACAGATTGTCTCATTGTTACCCTCTTGGCAATCTATTAATATTTCCAGTTTCATGAATTCAGATGAAAGTCACTTCGCGCCTTTCATAAATCCAGGAGGGGGAAGCTACTGTTAGTGTTAGAATCCTCCTCTTTTGAATATGTCCTCCCCTTTTTGCAGCCATTTTTATAGGCTGGGTGTATTCCCAATAGGCGAGTCAGCCACAGCATGGGTAATATATCATGGTGGTCCCTCCAGGTAGAAAAAAATGAGCTACAGATACCTTCCTTGAGCTTATTCCTTGACTTGTCTCAATCCTCACTCTGTCCCTGTCTCTCCTGGTTCTAAACTCTTGGAATGGTGATGCCATTATTGATCCTCATTCATTGTCACTTCTGATTTGGGGCCAATGCTTGCTGTCCTTAATTTTGTAGCTTACTCTCTCCTACCAAGGATAACTCAGGTTCTTGATAATCTCCACTGCCTCAGAGGGAAGCTCTCAGCTGGCATGAGCAATAGTTCTATAGAGTCCAGGCCCGGCTCCATCATGATTAGTCTTTTTCAAAGAGTGAGGACATAGATCTTTGTCCTTGATTTGTTCTGTAGGCCAAGAATAGAGGAGGGGGCCTTGTTGGGGGCCTTTTTGAAGAAGGGGTTTGAGCATCCAGAGGCAGAATTAGAAGGGAGAATTTTAGCATGCTTTTCACTCCGGGCATCAAGTAATCATCACTGGAGAGATTCAGAGATCATGGAGTAGACATTATGGCTCTAAGGACTTGATATGTCTTTGTAATCTTGGTTATTTCCACATGGTTTTTAGTTTGTACCCTTTACAATTTCTTTATAATGCTTGAAAAAAATAAGGAAACAAAGATAGAAACAAAAATGCCTTACACAACACGAAGGACCTTTAAGCTTACACAGAGTGAGATGTCAAAGTAAGGAGTTCTGGACAAACTTCAAGACTAAAGTGGGTGAGTCAGTGAGCGATAGGTGGGTGGTTGGATATACTAACAGGTGAGTTAAACAGGCTGAGTCAGGGGGGCAGGGTGGTGGGGATGGAGAGCTTGGGAGATTGTCTCTACTGAAAAGGGACCCACATAGAGTTTCCTGGTCAGGTCAAGCAAAACTATTCTAACAACAATGAAAAATGGAGGGCTAAAGCTGTCTTAAGGCAAAGAAGAAGGAAGAATAAAGGTGTATGTTCTACCAAGTGAGAAAAGACACAAGGTGAAAGTTCTGAGAGGTGACAGCTGTGATCCAGATGTTTCCCAGCAAGCAAATGAAAGAATTTGAAAAGCAAGTTATAAACTCTTCTGAGTATAAAAACAGCCTGCCTTGCTCTGGTTGAGGATGAAAAGACCTACAAATTGCACAGATGCCTAGAAAAATTAGGCATGGCAGACACTATTTATTGCCACTCCAGTACTCAATCTCCTGCCTGTTTCCTTACAGGATTGTAATTTTGCTCAGGAATTTTCTCTTCTTCAGTGTATCACTTTGCTTCATGGAAAGCTGACCGTCTGTCCCCATCTCCAGGGCACAGTTTAAGCCCATGATGACAATCCCATTTCCAAAGTCTGTGTTTGATTTAGAAAAGAATTATGTTCCAAAGTTACTAACAAGATAAGGAAGTAAAAAAACAAAAGTTTCTGGGTTTGTTCATAAAAAAGAAGCATGGGAAGAGATAGTCCTCTTCTAAATACTTCATGTCTGGATAGAATACTTGAAAATAGTAGCCATTTGCCACAAGCTGCTGATAAAGTCAACACACAAAGTGAGCAGAAGCAAGCAAGGAAATTGTGGAGGCCGAGCTGGGGCCTTGATATACTATACCTGGGAAAGCCCTACCTCTGGACTTACTATTTAAGACCCTTCGAGTTGGGGCTTTCTTATATCTGTAGCCCAAAGAATCCTAACCAACAGAGAAGGTGTCTGTCTCCTCTGGGCTCTTCTGAGATTGAGGTATACTTGGACTCAGCCACAGCATCTTCCTGGTCCAGACAGCAAACTGACTCTGAAATCTTTGTGGGTCTCAGAGTCCCTCTTATTTCCTTCCCTTAGAACTTAATTTGCTTTCCATCACATTTTGGGAGTGAGGATGGGAGGAAAAGTGACCTAGGGAAAATTTTCTCAGAGATCCCCAAAGTTAAGAAGAAGATAAACCAACTTACTTTTCCAAAAGTACAGGCAGTGCTGAGGTGACCGGTAGGTTGCCTTTCCCATTGGGTGATTCTGACTAGATGAAAAACAGGAGACAGACAATTGAAGATTAGCTAGGAAGGAAGAAGCCAGAGCTGCTATGTCTCTGATGATATGGGGAGCGGGGTGGGGGGGCTCTGCTATCTCAGCTCTTCCCCCACCACCGTGGTTTCTGATCTGCTTCTGAACCCAGGCGTGGGGCCTTCCCTGTCCTCCATTCCTTAGTGCCCCTTGAGGCCCATACAACCTGCACCTTTTCCTTCCCCTCTTAAGTTTTCTTGAGTGAAGAATTTATATTTTGATGCCCTATTCTCGAGCAGAGCCTCAGTTTTTCCTCAGTCCCAGGTTTACTGACTTGGAGTAAATGCCAGCAGGCCTCCTAGCAAACATAGACCCATCAATACCTTTGAGCTGTAGCTCCAAGCATAATCCTCAGGAGAAGCCTGTCATTACTAAAACCCCAAGCCATAAGAAATGTCTTTATAATAAATTATATAAATATAACATATAATATTATATTTATAAATATAATATATAAATATAAAAAATAAACAATGAGGTACTTTTTTTACAACAGATTTGGTTTAAAAAATGGATCTCAATTCTGGCTGTACCTTAGAATCACTGTGGTGGGGGATTTTAAGTACTGATCCAATTCAGAATCTTGGGGTGAAGCCTGAGCAATGTTTTAGAAGTACCTTGTGTGATTTTAATGTATATTCCTGGTTGCCAACTTTTAGTCTAAAAGAATATACGGTTGACCCTTGAGCAACACAGGTTTGAACTATGTAGGTCTACTTATATATGGATTTTAAATATAGTACAATATTATAAATGTATTTTCTCTTCCTTATGATTTTCTTAACATTTTCTTTTCTCTAGCTTGCTTTATCATAAGAATACAGTATATAATACATATAACATGCAAAATATGTATTAATTGGCATGTTATTGGTATGTTTTCCAATCATCAGAAGTTTTGGGGGAGTCAAAAGTTATATGCAGATTTTCAACTGCCTGGGGGTGGGTGTCCCCAACCCTTGCATTGTTCAAGGGCAACTGCATATTTGAAAATAATATTCTTATATGTAGCATAGTATTGGAGATAGGTCTATCAAACATACTAGCTAGCCCTTCCTAAGCTCCTTTAAAAAAAATTTTTTTTAAGCTGGTTTGTTTTAGTGAGTGATTTGGGAATTTAGGATAATTTCATAGATGATTGAAAAAGAGGTGAAAGAAGCTATTGCTACCTACTGGAACAATAGAGCTTGAATCTACTTTACCTATTGTTTACACAATCAGATTGGCTTATAGAGTAGTGCTGCTCATGGACACAGAATAGAGAAGTAACTGAAGAAAGAATTAGAAAAGTTTTAAATAATATTAACCAGATCCACAAAAGCCTGGGATGTAGAAAATATTCTGCTATATAGGAACTGTGTATGTTTAAAATAATTGAAATGAATTTTTTTTATTATTGGCAATAGATTCTTATTATAGAAATATAAAAAGGCATCAGGAAGAAAATAAAAATCACCCGTGGCTTTACCATTGCCCAGAGATAACTATTAATAGTTTTACATATATTCTTCCAGAATTTTCTATGTCTACACATAGAAAAAAATACTCTTTAAGAAAACCCTACGAAACAATTCTACTGTATATGCTGTTTTTAATTCCTTTTTATTAATAATAAATTATGGACATTTTTCATGTTATTTTTAACAACTGCACAGAAAGCCCTTTTTAGGGCTGTCTATATTTAACCAAGCTCTTATTAATGGGCAGTCTAGTAGTTTCATTTCTAAATGCTGCAATGAATTGATGCAGGGTAACAGTGGGTTTAAGAACTCAGGCCCTGGGATCAGAAACCCTAAGGTTAAAAGCTCAGCCCTATCACTTACTATATACAATGCAACCTTCAGATATTTAAATCCATTTCAGAGTGGGAAAAAACCCACTAAACCCACCTTGGAGGATTTTGGTTTACGCGTGGAAGGAGATAACATTTTCAAAGAACAGTCTTTGAGATGCCAGCACCTTTCTCAAGGATATTGAGTCTTCTCAGGGCAATGGAAGACATGGGGCCTCGTCTATATTGAGCTTTTTTGAGCCCATATTCCAAAATCTGTGCTGGGATTTTCATCTCCTTGTTGACCCTGCCCCGACCTGGGTCACCCCATAGTAGTGAGCCTGAGGGAGAGGTTGATAAGGGCTGGGAGGTAGGCATCATCATACTCACCATGGCTGGTAAAGAGGGGATGGGTGATGAGCTGGGAGTTTGGCTGGCAATGTTCAGGGCATTAAACTTGGGAACCACTGCAACACTGACCCTCCGGCGGGGCATGTTCTGTGGGAAGAGAAGTGACCAGGCCCACTGTCAGGGAGGGAGCAGCAGCCACAGTTCAGAAAGGTCTGGAAAATGCCTACTAGTTTCTGATGCTATAATTACATTCACGGGATATTTTGGTTTTGGGTTAGTGATGGTGTTGAGGGTTCATGTGAAAAAATTGGCCAGAGTTGACCCAAGTTTTCTGTTAGTAGTGAGTGATTTCTCAAAATGTTCTTATTTTAGCTTATATCTGAAAGAAATGGAACAGAAATGACCCCCAGTCTCTGGGTAACACCCTGGAAAGTATATGAAAAGAATAGGACTACACCAAGATTTATGCATCATTCCATGTTCATTTTGGGGATGGTATGATCAGGGAAACCATGAATGAGGGAAAGCTGAAGGACGAACTAGCAAGTGTGGTAAGCTATATTAGAGAATCTGTCTAGAAGTTCTCTTGACACCTGTGGATTCAAGGATGAATGACTTTCTGGTGACTATGGAAACTTCTGTTGGAATCCCAGGGGAACCCTGGTATTCCTTGAATATGCATACCTTTCCCAGTGTGAGGGACATGGATCGTGCTGTTCGAGGGACCCCGTCTTCTGCAGCAAGAAGGAACAGAGAAGAGAACTCAGGTTAAGTTTTCAGAGTAGGCTCCAACAGAAAACGGACATCCTAAAACTAAGCTGAGATAGTAATTCATCAGAACTGGCCCTCAAGTGTTAGTCCAAGAGCCTAGGTGTTGGGAACACTAAGTTTCCCACTATCCCCTGAGACAATTATCTGCAAAGTGGGCTTTCTGTACAGAACTTTTATCTTAAATCTTCTATGCACTATGAGAAGCCCATCTTGGACCTCATATCCACCTGACACCACTGCACAGTCTCTGGTAATACCCCGGAGAGTGTGCAAAAAACTACCTGTAGCAATACCAAGGCTTATTGGGTAATTTCTTGCTCATTTAAGAGATGTACGGTCAAGGAAATTATGAGCAGGGAAGGTGCAGTAAAAGTAGAGAATGGAAACTTGTTGACAGAGTGGTTTCAATAAGTCATCTATAAGACAATTTGGAACAAAGGAAACCAGCACCCTGGGATTTTAATCTCCTTTATGCATACATTAAGTGATACAATTTATATAAAATGTTTTGCAACAAAGAATACATTATATATTAATAAAGAAATTTTGCACCACACCTGGAGAATACTGCCACCAGAAAACACCAATATGTACAAAGAAAGGTTTTTAAAAGCTCACTTTCAGTTTGACGAATATCATTTGGCTTATATATCTATTTATCCTTCTTATCCATGTATATTAGATGTGTCTCTTAAGAAACCCATAGCTAGGGGTGTCTGGGTGGCTCAGTTGTTAAGCGTCTGCCTTCGGCTCATGTCATGATCCCAGGGTCCTGGGATAGAGCCTCGCATCGGGCTCTCTGCCCAACAGGAGGCCTGCTTCTCCCTCTCACACTCCCCCTGCTTGTGTTCCCTCTCTTGCTGTGTCTTCTATCAAATAAATAAATAAAATCTTTAAAAAAAAAGGAAGAAAGATACACATAGCTAATTTTTCCCTTTTTATTTATTTCACTTCATTGATTTTTTCCCCTTCGCACCCTGCACATTGGTTTAGAAGTTGCACATTTTAGTTCCAATCTTCAATTTTTTACACTAAACTACAAATTTTTTATTTGCTTTGCTTAAAACCGTACAGTAATCATCAATCTTTTATTTACTTTCTAAAATTTATTTAATTTTATTTTTTTATTATGTTCAGCTAGCCACTGTATAGTGTATAATTAGTTTTTGATGCAGTGTTCAGTGATTCATTAATTAAGTATAACACCCAGTGCTCATCACAGCATGTGCCCTCCTTAATACCCAACACCCTGTTACCCCCTTCCCCCATCCGCCTCCCCTCTGAAACCCCCAGATTGTTTCTCAGGGTCCATAGTCTCTCATGGTTCATCTCCTTCTCTGATTTCCCCCCCTTTGGATTTCCTTCCCTTCCCCTATGGTTCTCCATGCTATTGCTTATGTTCCACATATGAGTGAAACCATATGATAATTGTCTTTCTCTGTTTAACTTATTTCACTTAACATAATCCCCTCCAGTTCCATCCATGTCAGTACAAATGGTGGGTATTTGTCCTTTCTGATGGCTGAGTAGTATTTCATTGTTATTACTTAGTTCTAATCTTTAATGTGTCCACTTAAATTTGTACTATGTTATGTGACTTTAAATTTTAAATTAATCAATAACTCCCTTGAATCTCAAATTATATTGCTTTTCAGTATTTTTGTTTCACTTTGTTTTGGTAATCCCATGTTATTATGACTGTTGTTTTATATAGTAAGTGCTTGTTTAGATTTACCCACATTTACAAATGTCTGATCATTCCTTCTTGCATCCTACTCTTTTTTTTTTAATCTTAATTTTTCCCCCTTAAGTCCATCCTTACTTGTTCTTTTGGCAAGGATTTTTGAGAGGTAAATTTTCTCAGTTGTTCTCAAAATATCTTTACCTAGACTTCAAGCTTGTGTCATAGTTTAGCTGGTTGTATTTTCTCTAGGTTGACAGTTATTTTTTTTCACAGCTGCTTGAAGACTTTAACTTCATTCTTTTTTTAATTCAGTTAATTAACATATAGTGTATTGTTTGTTTCAGAAGTAGAGTTCAGTGGTTCATCAGTCTTATTATAATACCTGGTGCTTATTACATCATGTGTCCCCCCTTAATGTCCATCATCTAGTTATCCCATTCCCCTACCCCACTTCATTGTCTTTTGGTACTACTATTACTATTGAGAATTATCAGTCTTTTGTAAATCCTCTCTCCTCTCTTTACTTTTAAAGTTTTCACTTTGCTTCGATGTGTTCTTTAAAGATTTTTTTTTTTATTTATTTGACAGAGAGATCACAAGCAGGCAGAGAGGCAGGCAGAGAGAGAGGAGGAAGCAGGCTCCCCTAGAGAGCAGAGAGCCCGATGTGGGGCTCGATCCCAGGACTCTGAGATCATGACCTGAGCCGAAGGCAGCGGCTTAACCCACTGAGCCACCCAGGCGCCCCACTTCGATGTGTTCTTATTTCTTCTTGGAATTCACTGTTCTTTCTGAATCCAATGATTCATGTCTGTCTTTAGTTTTGGGAAATTCTCAGATTTTGGAAAATCTTTTTGAGTATTTTCTCTCTCCCTCCTCTTGTAGATCTGCTAATAGATGCATTTGGAACTTTCTCATTTTATATTCTGTATCCCATATCTTATAATACAATATTTTCTTTCATATTTTTAATCAGTTTATCCCTCTGAACTGCATTTTAGGCAACTTCTGAAAATCTATCTTCAATTAACTAAATTTTCCCCTCAACTGTGCCCAATCTGATTTAAATGTTATACCAGTAAGCTAGGTTATGCTTATTAATAAACAACCCCATAAAAAACTCCCCAAAGTTTTAGTCACTTATAACAATAAAGATTTAGTTCTTCCTTATGTTACATGTCCATTCTGGAGCAGTGATGATTGTCATCTGAAGAGGAAGAAACATGCGGTAATTTGCATACTAGTTCCTTCCTTCCTTCCTTCCTTTCTGAGATTTTATTTATTTGAGAGAGAGAGAAAGAGAGAGGGCACAAGCAGGGGGGCAGTAGAGGGAGAGGGAGAAGCAGACTCACTGCTGAGCAGGGAGCCCAATGATGGGGTTGATCCCAGAACCCTGGGATCATGACCTGAGCTGAGGCAGAGTCTTAACCAACTGAACCACCCAGGTGTCACTGCACACTAGTTTTTTAAAGGCCTCAACTCAAAGGTGACACATGTCCTTCTGCTCACATTTTATTTGCCAAATCACATGTCATCACCTAACTTCAAGGGAATAGAGAAGTGTGCCTGAAAGGAGAAATTTGGAATCTCCACTAGAGTAATTACCACCACTATAGTACCTACCACACCTAAACTACTGAGTTTTTAATTTCCATGATTTTGCTCCTCATTTCTAGTTCTATTTTATTCTTTTTCGATAACTGTATTTTATTCTCATGTTTTGATTCATTGTTTGATGTCTTTAATAATTTTTAAACATACCTTTAAAAAATTATCAGATTGTTTTATTTTCTGCAGTCCTTAGGATATAACCCTATTGTTTAGTGTGTCTGATGATTCTTGTTCAAGGTGGATTGTTTTCTTGTGTATTTTTTAATTCTATACTGTAAAATCACCTTTAGTGAAGTTTCAGTTAGAGGAATCTTGTGTGCCCCAGGTGAAGGGTGTGCCTCTCCAGTGTGGCTTTATGTTTGTTTCTGACAGTGTTCCTACAGACATCATTGTGATGTTCTTTACAGAGTCTCTGCATATTGCACCACAACTTCTGTCATGGCATACATTTTTCCTACGAGAAAGCAGAAAGTATTTTTCCTACGACAGGGTGAAACGGACTTCCTTGATTTGTGTCTCTGCTGTTCGGCAACTGTTTTTTTCTTGTTTAAGTTCTGTCTAAAGATGCAGTCCTTGGAAAATCTTAACTTTCTGTGGGAGTCTCAAGTCAACTCTCTGTCATAGGTGTCCGAGATATCTCAGAATGCATGCAAGTGCAGAAGCTCAGCACCCAGATAACTGAAGCTGACTCGTGTCCCCAAGGAAGCTGTGGGTTTCAGTTCTCTTTTCTTTTCTTGTATCTGAGTATTTCAATTTCTTTTCCTGTAGATTCAGCTATTCTTTTAGACTAAAGTTTGCTTTATTTTATCCAGCAGAAATGTCTAAGTACTTGTGGTCAAGGAGTTTCAAGTTTTCCAGTCAGCCAAAATAGCAGAACCAGAAAATATTTTTTATATATTGTAGCATTCATACAAATGAATAAAATGTCAATTTTACAAGTGGGCAAAAGATATAACTAGAGAATTTATAAAAGTGGAACTACAAATGTCCAGGAAATAATTGAAAAGGTAAAAAAAATACAAATTAAAATGTTGAGATATAATCTTGGCCCATCAAAAATATTTTTAAAGGAAAGGACAAGAATCTCAATGGCACAATGAACTGAGCACTACTATTACCCATTAAATGGAAGTATCAATGAGTTATTTGAAAATGTTTGCTTTAAGAGCCTTATAAAAATTTCTTTCCCCCAAGCCAGTATTTACACGTCTAGAAATCCATCTTAAGGAAATAATTCAAAGTGTAAACAATCAGTGTTTCATATTCAGGGAAAAAAATGGATATTTTTAAATGTGTATAACCTTTCTTTAAATCAGAGGTAATTTTTTTTCACTGTAGTCTTCAGAGTCTCAGGCATAGACAAAGGTTACTAGACGTCATGTAAAGGCTTAAAAACTAACATTATTTGGGAATGGTCACAGGATATCCAATGGACACACCTGTTAGGTGGATGCTGGCCCCTCTCCACCAGACCAGGCTGAGAAAGAGTGGTATGGGAACAAATGTCTGAAAAACATTTAGTCACCATTTAAGACTCAGCTACCATCTCCCTATGTATTGTAAGCACTTTCTCATGTCCCCAGACTGAATGTGGGACTCTGTGGTATGCTCCCTATAAAAATCTGCTTACTTTTGTCACTGGGCTGGTTATACTCCTCTGCCCTCTGCAACGGTTGGGAGTTCCTTTGGATCTCAGTGACCATGTGCCCTTTACTTCTATATTTAGTATCATGTGGGGGACAGCAAAGGAGTTCAATAAATGTCTTTAGAATGGATGAATGAAACTCATGGGTAACTGTTCCTTTCATAAATCTTGGATAGGGCAGTTTACAGCAGACCTTGTACCTTCCAGAGCAATAAAGCAAGAGCCCACATATTAGGATTTCTTTGGTGGCAACTTCCCCAACTCCCAGCACTGACAGAATCTAGTTTGCTGTAGGCCCAGATGCATGTGGGTCAGGAGTCTTGCTGCCAAGATCAAAAGCAGACAGTTGGGAGCATATGTACACTGCCTTTGGACTCTGGAAACTGTCACTGATATTCCCCAGGAAACTTGTGAAACCTCCTGTTTATAAAGGTTCCTCCATCTGTTATACTTTCCCTCCTCCTGCTCTTGGTAACACGGATGTTTGCATTCCACAGGGATTCCTGTCACTAAAAGGTCTCTTTTCTCCTGCTAACACCATCCTCATCAGCCAGAGCCTAGATCCTGGCTCTCAAGGAGAGATCCTAGTCCAAGGCACCATCCTCCTCATGCTGGGCTGCAGCAAGTGCCTCCTGACCTGTCTCTCCAGACCTCAGTGTCTACGCTCTCCCAATGTATTGTCTCTCTGAAGTCAGACAAATCTTCTGAAAATAGAATCTGACCATGTTAGATGGTATAAACTCACCAGTGCTTCCTCATAGCCTCGAGGACAAAGGCCCAAATTATTAGAATGACCTGGCATGTGGCCCTGGCTTACCAAGGCTTATCTTCAAACTGTCATCTTCACACTCCCAACACTGTAACCACATCAAATTCTTTGTTCCATACCTTTTCCATTCCAACCCTACTTCCTTGTACACACTGTTTCCTCTACTTAGGGTCTATTTCCCCCCTTGCCTGGAGAATGCCTATTTTTACTTTGAAAAACTGCCCAGATGCCATCCCTCTGTAAAACCTTCCTTGACTCCTTCAGGCAGAATCATGTCTGTGCTCCTATAGCAATTGTATAGAACACTTTTTAAAGAGTATTTCTTTAAAACATTTGTCTTGCCCAAGAGTCTGCTATTTATCTCAGGAATATCTCTTTTAGCCAGGATCTCATGCCATCCCCACTGCCCAGGTTCATCTCTCACCTGGACTATTGTAATAGCAGCTTTGTGGGTTTCCCTGTCTCTGGCTCTATCCCACTAATGTAACTGCCACACTGTAATGAGGGAACATTCTAAACTCCATATGTGAACTTAAATCTTTGGTTGGATCCCTAATACTTTCTAGGATAAGGCCTAAATTCCTTAGTATGTATTCCAAAGCACAAAGACTGTAAGGTCTGGTGCCTGTCCTTCTCATAAAGTAGAGAGAGCTCTTGTAGCCTATGGCTTCATATCAGTGGTCAGCTGCTGTGGTTTATTGTGTCAGGAGTTGCTTTGGGACTATTCTTGTTTCCTGGTTCTTGGTCCCTAGTCTCACCTGAACAGCTGCTGTGAGGCCCCTATGGGCAGCACTGGACAAGGACAATGAGCCTTGCTCAACTAGAACTCCTCAGGTTGCATTGATGGATGTGATCCTGGCCTAGAGCCATCAGGGACCCACACTGTGGGGCCAAGATGGGGGCAGGAGCCCAGTTCCTTACCAGAGGGGCCACAGCTGCGGCTTGAGTTCTGATTTGCAAGTTTTTTAAACTCCATGAGCTCTGCATGGTCTTTCTCATACGTTCTCTTCAGATTCTCCACATACTGCATCATTACCTCTGTTGCCTTTGACATGCGCTTTTCCTGCAGGAAAGGAGAGTGTGAGCACACAGGGCAATTGGAGGAAAGGCTTGTTGGCATTTGTTTGCTCTGAGCTAACCTGTGGGCTGGAAGAATTAAAAGGACACAATTAAAAGATGCAGCTCTGCCCTCTAAGGGTTTGCTGTCTGTGATGTGAGCTGAGAGGGGGATTCAGGCACTTGCACTCACGGAAGACAAGAATAAGCACAGCCACAATGCCTCAGGAGATGAGAGGTAGAAAAGTCCTCTATGCTGAGAGAATGGGTCAAGGAAGCTTCCTGGAGGTAGCCACTTCCCTTGAGCTCTCCCTTTGTTGCTTCTCCCGGCCAGAGTGACTTCCTGGGTGTGCTGCTGAGTCAGGTGCCCTTTCCCCAGAAGAACACAGGGGTGGGACCGCCCAGTGGCTTGTTCTTCCTTCATTCTACAAGAACTGCTCTAGGCTCTGTCCCAGGAACACCCTGCTAATGTAACCAGTGCAGTATAACAGGTGAGCACCGTCCTAGCAGCAGTGATAATAACATCTAGGTGCTTTGCAAATATTATGGTAAGCCAATTTGACAGACGCTATCATCATCTGCATTGGCTGGAGAAGTTGGAACACAGAGAGTTCAATAAATGGCCTGAGGTCACACAGTGAATCCTGATGGAGCCAAGATTGGGCTTAGGCAGTCTGATCTCATGACACCATCCTGGATCAGGGTGGTGCCCTGAGTGTTTTAGGACATCAAAGTGGCTAAGAGGGAGCCAAACCTGGGTCTGCATCCCAGCTGTGCCACACACTAGTGCTATTACCTTTCTGAAGCTTCATGTCTTTGTGGGGAAAAGATATTTATAGAGTTGCTGGGAGGATTAAATGAAACAAAGCAGTTTTTCCTAAAAGCATATTTGCCAAATACTAGTTCCATGGGAGTTGAATAGGTATTTTGTGGTTCTTCAGTCAGATACATTTAGGAAACATACAGGTAGTTTTAAATAGGCTTCTTCGCTATAGGTGTTCTCAAAGCCTTGATGGTGCCAATATGTGTCAGAAATCTCCAAGAAAAGAAGGTAGTACGCAGTAGTTCACAAACTTACATGTTCACAGAAAGCTTTTCCCAAGGAACACCTCAAGGGTTTAGAGGTCCACCAGAAATACCTTAATAAAACACAATAACGTACACAGGATGTCTGGCACAGAGGAAGCCGTCAGTAAGTGGGATCTGTAGTTGTCATTGCTTACATTCATGCTCTAGTTACTGTGGGCAGAGCTGAGCTAGTCAGATGGCTGGGAGCTGAAGAGGCTCACCTGGCGGACAGCCCCCACCATCTCAGCTCGGCTGGAGAGGCGTGCAGCCAAGCGGTGCAAGACAGCAATATCCTCCAGCAGCTTCTGGTAGGTCTCTCGGTGCTCACAGTGGTGCCAGAGTGAAGCTGAGGACTGGGAAGTGAGAAGGAACATCAGCTGGGGTCCATACCAAGACTTGACTTGAGCTGTCACAAGACAAGCCCTGGTCCTCATCCTGGCTGAAAAGAGTAGCCTCCACAGGGTCTGGGCTACACCTTCTGGGGATTGAAAAGCCCAGTGTGGATACTCTATACCTGACTGACATGAAAGAAGGGAATCACATCCAGGTCTCTAGTTCCTAAGGAGCTTCTTTTGCCATCCCAGGTCACCCAGCCTACTCTTGAGAAGCTTCCAAGGAATCAGAGGCCTTATTCACAGCCCCCAAGGTACCCAGGCCTTCAGGTCTCCACCTTAGTTCCTCCAAGCTCTCTGAGGAAGACTCTCTCTGGCTCAGAGCCTTGGCCTGATTTCTCATGTCAGGATACTCCACTTGTTGACTGAGAAAATCAGGACACCTGGCATCGCCCTGGGAGACAGTCAAGGATTCCCCCATCAGGATCCACAATTACCGTAATGGAAGCTTTGAAGTTTTCCAGTTCCTTCTCTGTGTTCTCCTCTGTTAGGTTGCGTTCCCTTTCAGCCTGGTTAATTCTAGATTCCAGAGTGTAGCTGTCATTTCTAAAGGCCAAGGAGAGTTGTACAAACACATTCTGTTGGGAACAAGAATGTAGGAGAGATGCTAGGAGGAGTTATTACAGGGAACAAGGTCACAGGTGTGTTTCTTGCATGAGCGTTTTACATCAGCTCCTGGAGCCAGTCACCAAAACAGCTGCGTACAAGTGAAATTCTCCTTTCACAGTAAACTGCACAAAAGATGATGAAATAGTAACCTGAGGTCCATGCTAGGTCCTTTCCAGAACCAGGAGACCAAATGCATTTTACTGAAAAACAATAAAAGAATAACACTTTGCTTTTTCCTGAATTTCAAGAAAATAACATCCTGTATTTAGGTTTAGGTAAACTCAGCCCAATATAGCTGATTGTGAAGCAGTTTCGATTCATGCTAGGATTTATTACACATGCATTTTGGAGGTTTTGCATGGAACCACTGTATTTAAAGAAACTGCATTTAAAATATAAGCATTGTTGACTTAAAGCAAATTTCAACCAGCATCTTGTCTGAGTATTATAAATCCTGCACAGAAAGCAGCTTTAAGAAGCTGCCAGGAGATTAAATACATCCAGGTATGATTCTGTTAGGAGAAGTTTTCTGGAACAAATATTCCACGCCAAAAATATGGGATGCGGGGCGCCTGGGTGGCTCAATGGGTTAAAGCCTCTGCCTTCGGCTCGGGTCATGATCCCAGGTTGTGGGATGGAGCCCCACATCCCCACATCGGGCTCTCTGCTCAGCAGAGAGCCTGCTTCCTCCTCTCTCTTTCTGCCTGCCTCTCTGCCTACTTGTGATCTCTGTCTGTCAAATAAATAAATAAAATCTTTTAAAAAAAAGTTAAAAAAAATACGGGATGCATGAATGAAACTTTGCAAGGTGGATTGAGCAAACATGAAACTCCTGGCATGATAGGAAACTACTGGGGAGGAGAAATAGACAGATGGACTCTACACAGGAAGAAGCAATGGCTTTCATTTTTACACCATTCGTTTGCCCTGAGTCAAGTGGTAGCAGATTTACACCCTTGGGGTGAGCTAACACCATCTGATCTTCTGAGTTCATGTGATATGGCCCACAGTAGGTAGACATCTTCAGACAGAACTAAAGGCCTTGAACTGACCCAATAACAACAATGATGGCAACCCTGGAAGCTACTCCTCATTAAGCATGTACGATATGCTAGCACTGCTGTGAGTTCTGTGCACCTTGACTCATTTACCCCCACAAAAAGCATCTGCAATAGGAACTGTTGTGGCCACTTTGTGGGTAAAGAGACTGAGACCAGAGAGGTCATTAACTTGTTCAAGGTGACATGAAGCAGTAGAACCAGGATTCAACTTTACACTATTTGATTTCAAAGCCTGTGCTAATGTCACCATGCTGAACACTGATTGTGTCAGTATACATCTGCAGATAGAAGGTGGCCATTAAACAAACCGCCCATAGCCTATCTTCACCGGTGTCGGTGGGTGGGGATTTTCAGTCCTACCCAAGCCTCAGTCCAGTCAAGTTTATCAAGAATGTTCAATGTTTATTTTTCTATACCTGAGTTGTCCCCTTCATGGCAGTGTGATATAGAGAGTCCTGTATTTAGTTAGAATATTTGGGTCTAAATATTGGTTCTGCTAAGCACTGGGTCTGGGACCTTGGGTAAATTAGTTAATCACTTGGTTTCCTCCTTTGTTCTAATTCCTGCTCTACCAACTTCACTGAGCTGATTGGAGGATCCGTTGAAAGGATGGATGTGAGTGTGTGATGAACTAAGTGCAATATCTGTGTACAAGGTAATTGTTACTATCTCTGGGAGACATTTCACATTGTGTGTCTTCCTCTGCTTGTCCAGGCCACTGGGTCTCAGGAAGGGAATATTCATCTTGTTATTGTCAGTGGCAAACCATGCTACAAAGACTTTTAAAACCTTTTAACCTCCCAACCTGGAGTAAAAGATTCTGGACGCATCCAGGTTCTTACCCTCTTCCTTCTATCAACTCCAACCTAATTGTCTTAGAAACAAACTAGGTGCTGGCATCAGAGGTCCTCACTACCTTACCACCTCACCTGGGATGCACTGTCTTTGTCCATCTACCCTACCCCTTCACCAGAATGAAATGCAGACAAGTTCCTCTCAGCTCACCCACCAAATCCATTGGGATAGCATCTCTACAGAGACAAGGAGGCCCCAAGGGGAGTAAAGGAGGAATCAGGGAAGGCTGATGAGCTGACAGCACAGCTTCCCACCTTGGCTGAGCTACCTTCCTTATGTCTGGAACCCTCAGAAGGGAAGTACCTTCTTCCTCTGGACCAAAGTTTAAAACTTGGAATCTGACCATCTGTTATTAATTTTTAAATAAATTTGGTTCAATTCTGCAGCCTCTCAGTAACTTTGCATTTCTAAGTCATACTTTTAAAGAGCATAAACCATTCTTGAAGAAATGTAGAATTTCCAGCTACCTTCTCATCTCTGACCAAATTTGCCAGAATCTTCCATCACCTGGAGTGGGAGTCTCAGCATTTCAGTAGGGCTGATCGCAATATCCATATTATCCCACAATCACACATTCTCATTTTTGTACAAAATTGTCAGGGGCAGAGGCTAGAAAATGGAATGTTTTCAATAAACCCAGTCGAGCTCAGGCACTAAATTTCATAAAGCACTGGAATCACTTACCTCAACTTCCTTTTCGGTGAGTGGAGGGGCACTGTGAAAAAGAAAGACATGCAAATGAACTATATCCAACCTATGAAATAAACCAAAAAGTGACTTTGAACAACCAGCAGACCATGTCTTTCCAGGAATGTAGTAAGAAGAATTGGTGAGTTGGAAAAGATGCAGGGTACCCTTTGTGTGAGCTCTGTAATCATAAGACATTTGCCCAGATATTGACTCCTACAGAGGAAGGGTGGTAGAAAATATTAGATCTTGGCATCAGTCCTCCATCAGCACCCACTACTATCTGTGACTTCAGATAAGTTATTTAAATTTGCTCATCTGTAAAATGGGAATAATATCTACCTTGCAGGAGCATTATAAATATGTATACATATGTATATATAGATATATGTGTGTGTATATTCACACATATATGACACACACATGTGTTTATGTATGCATACATGTGTAAATGTGTGTGTGTATACATGACATCCACACTGAATAGGCATTCAGGAGATGCTAGCTGCTGTTATGACTAACTCACGGGCTTATTGTGAGGACTTAGTAAGAGAATGCATGTGCTACATACTTTATAAACTGTACACATCTGAGTAGTCTTTATAATTTTTTCAGGCCTGCCCTGGTCTGTAAAGCCTGACCCTTCTCCTGTCTCTGAGAGTTGTGACAAGAGTGCATGTGGGCCAGAGAATACAAGGTAGGAAAGGGTGCCCAGAGTTCTTCTCTACCCAGAGGTGCCCAGAGGTGAGAACCTCCTCTGATGGTTGGAATTAGAGACCAGCCAAGAAAGTCCCAGCCCCTACACAGGTATCCTTCTGAGAGGTTCCTCTTCATGTGCGATGCGCACATTTAGCAGTCCTTTTTTCTGCATGCTCACTCTGCTTCTGCTGCTCTTGCTGTTGACTAAAGCTAGTCCTGTTCTGAAACCCAGACAATGTAAATAATGCGCAGGCCCTTTCCTGTGCTGGGGTGGGAGGACTGGGAGGGGTCCTACCAGCGTCATAGGACTTGGCAACAGAGCACGCCATCGATAAGATTCTCAGGAAACACAGCTTCCTCCTTTTGACGGGTGTGAAGGGACCCCAAGAGCAAAGGTAGGGGTCAGTTATCTCTGCAAGGGGCTGGTTCTCACCCCTGACAAAGGACTGTGAGAGCCTTCCTGTGAGGATGAGGCAACAAGACCTCATGGTCATTAAGTCAGCAGAGTACAGAGCGTGTAACAAACAACTGCAAAGATGTTTGATGCTGTATTACAATGCTTGTCACAACCCCACCCATCAGGCCCGTTCCTCTGTGGGCCAGCCAACATAATCTTGATTGTCATATAGAGCACATATTGCTTAAACGAATTTATCAGATGTTGCTCAGCTTGCCTTTGACTCCTGGCTTTGTTTGGATAGAACATGAAATATACATATTTTCATTATTAACCAAACTTACTATTTTGATAATTCAGTTTCTGCTTTTCTTCTATAGAACACATTTTTTTTTTTTCAAAATGTGCAAAGACAGCCCTGAGGACTCAAGGAGGTGTGATTTAAGTTAAGAAAAAAAAAAAAAAAACAAAAAACGGCCACATAACATAGTCAGCTTCTGATACAGAGAGCTCTATCTTATGAACTGGTATAGACAGCTAGGGGTCAGAGCCATGGGCCTTCAAAAAAGATGGAAGCCCAGCAGGTTATGTAAAATGAGATTATTTGGGATGGCAATGCCTGCCTCAGAATTTAAACTCCCTTAAGTAGACCTTAGAATAAAATCAGGATCTTTTGTGAACCAGCCTCTACCAGACTCTCCTTTTCCTATTCTCCATTGACCATTCTGCTCCTCACACTCACTTCAGTGTGGTCCTAGAGGCTTTGCATTTACTGTTCTTTCCTTTTTTTTTTATCCCCACTTTCTTTCATAATAGCTTTATTTGAAATATAATCCACATACCACAAAATTTACCCTTTTATAATTTATAATTCAATAACTTTTAATATATTCACAGTTATACAACCATCAATCACTATGGTTAATTTTGGAACTTTCCATCATCCTCAAAAGAAACCCTGTACCCATTAGTGAGCCATCTCCCCCAGCCCCATTCCCAGCCAAGGCAATCACTAATCTCCTTTCTCAATCCATGGATGTCCCTATTCTGGAAATTTCATAAAAATGGAATCATACAACATGTTGCTTTTTGTGGCTGGCTTCTTTCACTTAGCATAATATTTTCAAGATTCATCCATGTAGTAGCATATATCAATACTTCATTTTTATGGCTGAATAATATTCCATTATATGGATATATCACAATTTACTTATCTAGTCATTGGACATTTGGGCTATTTCCACTTTCTGGCCAATATGAAAAACACTGTGACTGAACATTTGTGTATAAGTTTTTGTGTAGACACATGTTTTCATTTCTCTTTGTTATACACCAAGGAGTAGAATTGCTGGGCCATATGGTAACTCCATATTCAACTTTTTGAAGAATTGCCACACTGTTATTCCAAAGGGGCTGCACCATTTTACCAAGAACTCTGGTTTCTTCACATCCTCACCAATACTTAGTTATTATCCACCTTTTTTATTATAGCCATTCTAGAGGATGTGAAATGGTATCTCGTTAACATTTTGATTTGCATTTCCCTAAAGATTGATGTTGCACATCCTTTCAATGCTTACTGATCCCTCATATATATCCTTTGAAGAAATGTCTACTTAAATCCTTTATCCTTAAAAAACTAGTTATCTTTTTATTGAATTAGAGAGTTCCAGATATATTCTGGAAATAAATCCCTTATCAAATGCATGATTTGCAAATATTTTCTCACATTCTGTGGGTTGTTGTTTCACTTTCTTAGTGGTATTGTTTGCATCATAAAACTTTTGTTTTGATGAAATACTATTCATCTATTTTTTTTCTCTAATTGCTTGTGCTTTTAGTGTCATATCTAAGAAACTATGGACTAACCCAAAGTATTGAAGATTTGTTTTTATGTTGTCTTCTAAGAGTTTGATAGCACTAGTTCTACATTTTGCTCTATGGTCCATTTTGAGTTAATTTTTATGTATTGTGTGAGGTTAAAGTTATTCCAACTTTACTCTTTTGCATCAAGTCATCCGCACCATTTGTTGAAATTACTGTGCTTTTTGTCTGGAAATGTCTTCACCAAAATCTTTGCATGGATGACTTCATTTTGTCATTTGCATGTCTCATATTAATTACTACTTTATCATAGAGGCCTTCCTTGACCCTCTACCCAATGTTCTATTCCTATGTTATTCTCTGTATGTGACTATCTCATGGTCTTCTTCGCAGTTTTGCTGTCTGGAATCGTACATTTAGTTACTTGAATATTATTTGTCTCTCTGCCTAGAATGTAAGTGCCCTAATAACAGGGACTGTGTCCGTTTGTTCTCCATTCTAATGTCTGGCACATAATAGGCACTCCAATGACTACTTATTGATTAAGTGCCTATTTATTGCTCCTATTGGTTTTTGATCCAGTGATATGTCCTTTTTGCACTCTTGTTAATCAACCACTGACCATATCCCTAATTTGGGCTCCAGACCTTACCTTTCTCCCTTTCTTCCTTCCTTCCTTCCTTCCTTCCTTCCTAGATTTTGTTTATTGATTTGTCAGAGAGAGAAAGAGCATGAGTGAGTGAGCACAAGCAGGGGAGGGGCAGAGGGAGAGGAAGAAGCAAACTCCTCGCTGACAAGGAGCCCAATGTGGGACTTGATCCCAGGGCCCTGGGATCATGATCTGAGTTGAAGGCAGATGCCTAACTCACTGAGCCACCCAGGCATCACCAGACTTGATTTTTCTACTGAATTCATTCAATTTGCTGATTCTCTGAGCTCCTTCTTGGTATGGTCCAGTCCCAATTCACATAGCCCACATAGATCATGAAACCAACTCCTTCATATTAAAACTCAAGTATAATTTCCCCATATTTTTTCTAAGTGAAGGATTCTTGAAATTCTGGCTTCCCCTTCTTCTGGGCAACTCTTTGCCCATCTATCCCAAGCCCCAAAACAAGGGTAGAGAGTTCTGGGCCCAGCCACGAGCCTAAGCTCCAAAAGCCTTTACTGAGGCCAGGAGGAGGGAGCCTGGTTTAGTGGTTGGAGCAGGGAGTTTGGGGATGGGCAATGTAGCTATTGACACAATGCATGAGAGCTACTGACTACAATCTGAGAGCCTGGACCACAGGTTCAGAAACTGATCTTAATTCATTGACCATGCAGGCCCATGCAGGCCCATGCAGGTCCAGTGTGGCCTCAAGGTTTGTAGCTAGTAGCTATTAACTTATAGAAGATAGAACTGCTCAGTTTCCCTCACCCGGGTAAGCTGGGGGAATTTAATTAGCTGGAGGTGAGCTCTAATGACACCAATTATCTTCAGCTTTACTGAGGAAAAAGAAGTCAATAACACTATTCACCAGCCTTGTTCCTTACAGACAAGAGTACCAGTGCTGGTTTGGGTACTTGTAACAGGCCCCTAGTATAATGGAAAGGCACTGAGTCTGCAACCAGCCCACCCTGAGTTCATATTCCTGACTCTGTCACTTACTAGCATGTTGCTTTGCCTCTTTTCTCTCACTGAAGATAAACAAAAATCTTCCTTTTCTGCCTCACTGGGTTGTTACACACACCAAAAGGCACAGCATGTAAACATGCTCTGTAACCTGCAGTGCACTGCCAAGCTTCTCCTTTGGTTTCCTGCCTCTGGACAGCCTCTCTCTGCCTTCCCTGAGATGAACTGGCCCCACCCATGCCCTCCTTCAGCTGTGGATGCAACCTGTTTCTTTTTTTAAAATTTGCCTATAATGTATTACAGGGGTACGGGTCTGTGATTCATCAGTCTTACAGAATTCACAGCACTCAACATAGCACATACCTTCCCCAATGTCTATCACCCAGACACCGCATCCCTACCATCTCCTCCCCTCCAGCAACCCTAAGTTTGTTTCCTGAGATTAAGAATCTCCTATGTTTTGTCTCCCTTTCTGATTTTATCTTGATTTTCCCTCCTTTCCCCTATGATCCTCTGTCTTGTTTCTCAAATTCCTCATATCCATGAGAGCAAATGATAATTGTCTTTCTCTGATTGACTTATTTTGCTCAGCATAATACTCTCAAATTCCATCCATGTCATTGCAAATGACAAGATTTCATTTTTGATGGCTGCATAGTATTCCATTGTGTGTGTGTGTGTGTGTGTGTGTGTGTGTGTGTGTGTGTGTGTGTACCACATCTTCTTTATCCATTCATCTGTTGATGGACAGCTAGGTTTTTTCCATAGTTTGGCTATTGTGGACGTTGCTGCTATAAACATTGAGGTGCTCATGCCCCTTTGAGTCACTACATTTGTATCTTTAGGGTGAATATCCAGTAGTGCAATTGCTGGGTCATAGGGTAGCTCTGTTTTCTACTTTTTTTGAAGAACCTCCATACTGTTTTCCAGAGTGGCTGCACCAGCTTGCATTCCCAGCAACAATGTAGGAGGGCTCCCTTTTCTCCAGAATGCAACCCGCTTCTGACTTGTTTCTGGCACTTTTCCTGATGCTGGCTTAGTTTCTAGGCCCCTCTGAGCATTGCCCTGATGACTGTGTTTTAGGTGATGATAGTGTGCAGTTTGAACATCGCATCGCCTGGACAAAACTTGTTTTCCTTTCCCCCAAATCAGGGAGTTCTGTTACATCTGATTTCTCCTCCTAATGGCCTTTCTCAGGCCCCCAACAATTTAGTCTCCAGGTTACTTGAGCCTGGCAGGATGCCTCAATTGCAGGCACCCACTCAATTCCTAGTCCTTAGTGATATCCTCTCTTATCTCCTCCATTCATTTTTCAATCCAGTCATCAAGGGTGTACCATGTGCTGACATGCCTGCTTACACACTGTCTCTTTTAGCTAGTGCAGCATCCTACCAATGACAGATCAGTATGACCTTTGTTGTATAGGTGAGGAGGCTGATACTTGGCAAGTGAAGTCACTTTCTCCGTGTGTGGAAGAGCTTGGTAGATTTTCCAAGCAATCCTTCTTCATGTGGTTCCAAATGTTCTACATCTCTGTTTATGCATAAATCAGACCTAGAATCTCTCAATTATGGGTAAATGATAGATCTCAGACTGAAACCATTTCTCCTGGGCCAAAGTCCACCACACTCTGCTGCCATGAGCCTCTGGTGATACCTCATGCCCACCTGTGAAACCCATCTGCTGTTTGAGTTAGAACCACCTTACATGGCTCTTTATTATTCTTTTTATTTTTTGCTGCATTAGCCCTGTCTGGACCACTAGACTTTGAACTTTCTGGGGTTAAAAATCAAGGCCCATGCTGTCCTATGTCCCATCTAGAATCTGACACAGGGCCTACCCAATACAGTGTCTTATGCAACCCATGCCTTCATTTTACCTTCCAGGGAGAGACCTGTGGACCCGCAGTTTGCGCAGCAGCATGTCAGAAATATTAGGCATGACATCCAAGCCAGTCTTTGGTTCTTCTTCCTCAATAGCTGAGGAGAGTTCAGAAGGGAGCCCTGAAAAAAACCAAAGTGCTTAACTTATAAAATGTCTGAAACCACAGTAGCACTGTTGGTACCTTGCTTTAGTTTATAAGAACCTAATTATATGCTAGGGGCCTTATAATTTTTATTTTATCTTCACAATGATCCAATGAGCTAGAACTTAATCATCCTATTTTACAGGTAGGTAAGTCAAGACTCTGCAAGGTTAATAACTTAAAGTCACAAAACTAGTAACTCATAGTCAGATTTCAAACCAATTTCGTCTGCTCTAAATTCTAGTTCTTCCCATTGCTCCCCACAGTACCAAGCAGGCTCCTGTGTCTGGGGTTCAGGGTTGGTTTCTGGCAACTGAAAGCTGGTTGCTCTTTAGCTGTAATATTTGGAAAAGTCCCCTCTCTTTGGCAGGCTTCTCAGGAGGCCTGTTGCCCAATTATTCTTTCTCAAATGAACTCAGTGATTCAATCACTGATGTCCTACCTAGAAATCTGGTTCCATATCCCCATAGATAGAAATAGAAACAGGTTTTTCCAGGGTAAAGTTAGGGTCATTAGATCTTTTACAGATCCCAGAAATAGATGCCTCTTAGCCAAAAGAACCAATGAACAGCCTTTTGTTATCTCATAAAACTATCCTGGGTGTGTGCTCTGAGAGCAGAAAGAACCAACCAAGTATTCTTCTTCCCATAAATCTTTCTCCTGTTTGAAGACAGCTCTTGTAGCTCTCTAAAGCTTCCCTTCTCCAGGCTTTACCCTTGTTTTTCCATCTGTTCATTATCACCCACTATGGCCTATGCCCTCTAGATATCATTCCCTTCCTGCACACGTTCTGACTATTGCTGTCCCAGATACGCTCTAACAAGTGCTTAACTCAGGAAGACATGGGCAAATGTCCCTGGCATTGACATTTGTTATTCATGCAACATAGACTCACTGTACCTTACTATGGGCTTACGGTACCTTTAGGATTAAAAGCCTCAAATCTATTTTACTTGGGTGAAATCAGGTATCTTCATCCCATACAATGGTTACTTTCCATTCACATGCAGGACTTCTAGTCATCCATGTTCTACCATCTCTCATGGGCAGGTTTCCAGCCAGCTCTTTTTCCAGAATTGTACACCAGGCCAGAGATTGGGACTAGAGGTATACTTGTGGTAGCCATCTAAGTGCAGCTAAGATTGGGAGTCATGTGAATTAGAAGTTTCTCCAAAGGAGAACATGCAGAGAGAAGAGGACTTATATAGTTTGGTTCAAGATAAAGATTATTTAAATATTTTGAGCTTTCCAATAACAGAACAGTGTTCAGGAGTTTGCTGGTACTTAAGGTATCCCAGCAAAGTCTGGAGGGCCATCTGTCAGAAATGGGGGTAGTCAGTGACCCTTCTTTGAATATAAGATTGAACTAGATGTTCTCTTAGCTACCAGTCATCTCGTGGGTTCTGTCCTGGCACTTACTGCTCTCTGACTTTTCAGTGTGATAGATGATAAACCTTGTGTTCCCTCTGGTTTTGCTATACCTTTATGTATCCACACTGCACCCAGCACAGAGATAATTAAGCAGTGGACTCCTGAGAAATCTATATGATTAATTGAACCATAGAAGAACTAATAATCAAATGAAAGCCATACCAGGGGCTTTTGCCAAGAGAAGTTGCCTAGGTTGAACCTCCCCTGCCCCACCAAAAAAATAACTAGTGAGGCTTTCTAGCTTGATAAGATGGTTGTCTGAAGGGTGATCCTAGAACTTGTAGATCCTAGAACCAGTTATCCTCCTCGTGAAGTCAACAATTACAAAAATTTTTAAACCATAAATATACCAGCAACTCTCAAATATAAGAAAAAGCAATCATCTTTAAAAATAATGGCTAGACAACAAATTTGACAATCTGGAAGAAATGGATGCATTCCTAGAGACATATAAACTACCACAACTGAACCAGGAAGAAATAGAAAGCCTGAACAGACCCATAACCAGTAAGGAGATTGAAACAGTCATCAAAAATCTCCAAACAAACAAAAGCCCAGGGCCAGATGGCTTCCCAGGGGAATTCTACCAAACATTTAAAGAAGAACTAATTCCTATTCTCCTGAAACTGTTCCAAAAAATAGAAATGGAAGGAAAACTTCCAAACTCATTTTATGAGGCCAGCATCACCTTGATCCCAAAACCAGACAAGGATCCCATCAAAAAAGAGAACTACAGGCCAAAATCCTTGATGAACACAGATGCAAAAGTTCTCGCCCAAATACTAGCCAATAGGATTCAACAGTACATTAAAAGGATTATTCACCACGACCAAGTGGGATTTATTCCAGGGCTGCAAGGTTGGTTCAACATCCGCAAATCAATCAATGTGATACAACACATAATAAAAGAAAGAACAAGAACCATATGATACTCTCCATAGATGCTGAAAAAGCATTTGACAAAGTACAGCATCCCTTCCTGATCAAAACTCTTCAAAGTGTAGGGATAGAGGGCACATACCTCAATATTATCAAAGCCATCTATGAAAAACCCACCGCAAATATCATTCTCAATGGAGAAAAACTGAAAGCTTTTCCGCTAAGGTCGGGAACACAGCAGGGATGTCCGTTATCACCACTGCTATTCAACATAGTACTAGAAGTCCTAGCCTCAGCAATCAGACAACAAAAGGAAATTAAAGGCATCCAAATTGGCAAAGAAGAAGTCAAACTATCACTCTTCGCAGATGATATGATACTATATGTGGAAAACCCAAAAGACTCCACTCCAAAACTGCTAGAACTTGTACAGAAATTCAGTAAAGTGTCAGGATATAAAATCAATGCACAGAAATCAGTTGCATTTCTCTACACCAACAACAAGACAGAAGAAAGAGACATTAAGGAGTCCATCCCATTTACAATTGCACCCAAAACTATAAGATACCTAGGAATAAACCTAACCAAAGAGACTAAGAATCTATACACAGAAAACTATAAAGTACTCATGAAAGAAATTGAGGAAGACACAAAGAAATGGAAAAATGTTCCATGCTCCTGGATTGGAAGAATAAATATTGTGAAAATGTCTATGCTACCTAAAGCAATCTACACATTTAATGCAATCCTATCAAAGTACCATCCATTTTTTTCAAAGAAATGGAACAAATCATCCTAAAATTTATATGGAACCAGAAAAGACCTCGAATAGCCAAAGCAATATTGAAAAAGAAAGCCAAAGTCGGTGGCATCACAATTCCGACTTCAAGCTCTATTACAAAGCTGTCATCATCAAGACAGCATGGTACTGGCACAAAAACAGACACATAGATCAATGGAACAGAATAGAGAGCCCAGAAATAGACCCCCAACTCTATGGTCAACTCATCTTCGACAAAGCAGGAAAGAATATCTAATGGAAAAAAGACAGCCTCTTCAATAAATGCTAATGGGAAAATTGGACAGCCACATGCAGAAAAATGAAATTGGATCATTTCCTTACACCACACACGAAAATAGACTCAAAATGGATGAAGGATCTCAATGTGAGAAAGGAATCCATCAAAATCCTTGAGGAGAACACAGGCAGCAACCTCTTCGACCTCAGCCGCAGCAACATCTTCCTAGGAACATCGCCAAAGGCAAGGGAAGCAAGGGCAAAAATGAACTATTGGGATTTTATCAAGATCAAAAGCTTTTGCACAGCAAAGGAAACAGTTAACAAAACCAAAAGACAACTGACAGAATGGGAGAAGATATTTGCAAACGACATATCAGAAAAAGGGCTAGTGTCCAAAATCTATAAAGAACTTAGCAAACTCAACACCCAAAGAACAAATAATCCAATCAAGAAATGGGCAGAGGACATGAACAGACATTTCTGCAAAGAAGACATCCAGATGGCCAACAGACACATGAAAAAGTGCTCCACATCACTCGGCATCAGGGAAATACAAATCAAAACCACAATGAGATATCACCTCACACCAGTCAGAATGGCTAAAATAACAAGTCAGGAAATGACAGATGCTGGCGAGGATGCGGAGAAAGGGGAACCCTCCTACACTGTTGGTGGGAATGCAAGCTGGTGCAACCACTCCGGAAAACAGCATGGAGGTTCCTCAAAATGTTGAAAATAGAACTACCCTATGACCCAGCAATTGCACTGCTGGGTATTTACCCTAAAGATACAAACGTAGTGATCCGAAGGGGCACGTGCACCCGAATGTTTATAGCAGCAATGTCTACAATAGCCAAACTATGGAAAGAACCTAGATGTCCATCAACAGACGAATGGATAAAGAAGATGTGGTATATATACACAATGGAATACTATGCAGCCATCAAAAGAAATGAAATCTTGCCATTTGCGACGACGTGGATGGAACTAGAGGGTATCATGCTTAGCGAAATAAGTCAATCGGAGAAAGACAACTATCATATGATCTCCCTGATATGAGGGAGAGGAGATGCAACATGGGGGGTTAAGGGGGTAGGAGAAGAGTAAATGAAACAAGATGGGATTGGGAGGGAGACAAACCATAAGTGACTCTCAATCTCACAAAACAAACTGAGGGTTAATGGGGGGAGGGGGGTTTGGAGGGGGGTGGGGTTATGGACATTGGGGAGGGTATGTGCTATGATGAGTGCTGTGAAGTGTGTAAACCTGGCGATTCACAGACCTGTACCCCTGGGGATAAAAATATATTATATGTTTATAAAAAATAAAATTAAAAAAAAAAAGTACCTCAATGACTCCAAACTCTTAATGCATTTCATAATGTATATTTTAAACTTTAAAAAACTAATCTCTGTTTTCTAGAGGAAGAAAATGCCAAAATTCAGCAATTCCTACAGTTTCACTCTGCTTTAATTCAAGTTCAATTAAATTTTCATACTTTTTATCTAAAATAAGTACATCTAGCAATCTAGCATAATCTTCTTCCTTCTTCCCTTCCTCCTCCTGTATTTGTGGGAAGAGGGCATTTGTTAGAAGCTATATTTACTTTCTTTGCATTTTTCACTATTATTTAAATATTTTGATAATATGCAAGAGGCATTTTAACAGTAGAATTATTTTAAACATATCTGCCTGTATTAGCTTATTCCAATGAAAGCATTTGTTTCTGGTAATCTCCAAGACTTAGAAAAATAACTTCTGGAGCTCCTGATTAAAGATGCTCTGAGACTCAGTATGACCCCCAAAAGGCCAAAGCTATTGGTTGTGGATAAACTTTTCTCAGATTGATCTTCTCAAGAGGACTTTTCCCTATCTGAAATCTGAGGGCTCTGAGCTCAGACTGGGGGTAGCTAGAGGGACTCCCCATCTCTCTCTCAACCTCCATGTCCAGATATCCAACTACTTCCTAGATGTCACTTGGATCAAGATGATGAAAACAATTTCAGCAGCCACTATTATCAAACATCAACTTGTGTTAGGTGTAGCTTCTGATTCATTCCTTACAATAGCCTTGCAAGATAAATATTGCTAAGCTAATTTTCTGCATCTAGGAAACTTAGGCTCAGCTAAAGTTAGGTAGATTTCCCAGTGTTCCAGCTAATTAGTAGTAGAACTGGGATGCAAAACTAGGTCTGTCAGACTGTGGCATCCAAGCTGCTCTCCGTGAGCATTCAGCATATCCAAATCCAAACTTGATGTCTTTCTCCTCAGGTGAGCTCTTCCTCCTGTTCTCCCCATCCTCATTTTTTATGCCATCACCCACCTTGGCCGTCCGGACACACATTTGGTGGTCTTTCTGGTCTTCCCCTCTACCCTGTCTCCTCACCAAGACCTCCAGAGAGCTCTCAAACCTCCTGTCCATCTCAATCTACAGTCTTATCACCTCTCACCATGCTGTTTCCATACCCTTTTTACCAGTCTCCCTGCCTCTAGCCTCTCCCATTCCAGGCCAGCTTTCATAATTTGTCAAGAAGAATTATTCTCAAATTCAGCTCTGATCCTGATGCTTCCTTATCTGCAAGTTTCTCTGGCTTTCCAAGGGGTCCTGAATGTAGTTCAAACTCATTAATTGTCCCTCAAAGCCTTCACTCTCCCTACTCCCTACTCATACTCCACCCTTCGTATCCATCTCTCTAGAACACATGATCCACTCTTGGTTCACGTAGGATTACTTCTGTTCCTGAAGCATGCCGAGAACTGGAAGATGCATGTGTGTCTTTGCTCCTGCTGTTGCTTCTGCCTCCAGTGCCTTTCTTTTCCTCAGCTCAAAGCAGCTGCTCCTGAAATCCTGCCCTCACTCACCCCTACTGAGCCTGGCTGCTTCTTTCCCTGTGTTCCTAGGTACTTTGTATTGTAAAGTCTTGACACAATATATTATAGTGACGTTTTCTATCCTTGTGTTTCCTCTCCTAGAAGGTGAAGGTGAACTCATTCATTTATCCAGTATTTATTGAGTGCTTACTATGATTCAGACAATGGGCTTGGAACTAGGGATATAATGCTGAGCAAAACAGACAAGTTGCTGTCCTCTGGGAGCTTGTTACCTCATGGGACAGAGATTAATTACATTACATTTAGATCAAACATTTCATTTAATACAGTGATAGATTTTATAAGACAGAAGGATCTGGAGGTACTGGAAAAGTGTTCTCTAGAAAAGTGACATTTGAGCAGAAAAGACTGAATGAGAGTTCATTAGGCAAAGAGGATGAGAGGAAGAACATTCCAGGTTCTATGCCTATGCCAAGCCAAGGAGAAGGAGTGAGTTGCTGAAGGAAGGCCAAGATATTGAGAGTGAGGAGAGTGGCCCTTGAAAATATGGGAAAGGGGAGGAGGGTTAATTACACAGGGCCTTGTACATCCTACTAAGGATTCTAGTGCTCATCTTAAGAGCTGAATAAAGGGCCCTGAAAATGCTGAACCAGATTTGTATTTCAGAGATTTCCTCTGGCTGAGTATAGGCAGTGAATTGAGCTGGGTGAGGAGGTTAGGAGTGCTGAGAGATGGGATGGACGTTGTTGAGGTAACTGAAGGAACCAATAATGACAGCCAAGACAAGGCCCTCTTCTTGAAGGCAGAGCCTGAGTCTTTTTCACCTCTGCCTTCCCAGCATGCAGTCTGGGAACTAGCCCACAATCAGCCTCACATCTTTGGCATGAAATGACCTGCAAATGATTAGGACCCAAACATCCTACAAATGGTCTATGAAGAGAACTTGTTGGATTGTTGGAAAGACCAGATGCAGCAGGAAAGAGCCTCCCAATCCTCAGAAACTGAAGGAGAGCCAAAGTTCTTAAAATTCCAGAATGTTCTGATAAGGATCTTTCCCATTTCCCAAAGGGACAGCCAACAATTATCATAAGAGACTTGAGTTTTTCCTATGAGCTCATATACATTGTTGTATTTAGAGCTCCCAAAAAGAGCTGGCCTCTTTAGCTTTCACGGAGACTCCCAGAGTCTTTCATGCTAGATATGAGAGGGGAAGAAGCTCTTTGATTCAGAATGTTCAGAATGTAGGAAAAGGAAGTCCCAAATCTACAGATGTCAATCAAACACATGTGGCTGCTCACCACATCTCCAGCACCATCCTACATATACTGTGGAGCACACAGGACAACATCCCACATGTGATAGAGTTCCACAACCTTGATTATAGGAATTAAAAATGTATGCCAGTTTTCTGCTGGAATAAAGACCAGTATCACATAAAAACATTATATCAGCCCAACGAAATAGGTACTATAGTACTATTATTATACCTATAATATAGATGAGCAAACTGAGCCATCTAGAGACTAAGAAACTTGCCCAAGGCTATGCAGCTAATCAGTGTTGAAGTTTAAACTCTTAACCACCCAGATCCTAGAAATGACAGAAAAATGGGAGGGAGGGCACGTAGTGGATATCTAAATTGGCATATTTTTTTTTAAGATTTTATTTATTTAATTGACAGAGAGACAGACAGTGAGAGAGAAACACAAGTGAGGGGAGTGGGAGAGGGAGAAGCAGGCTTCCTGCTAAGCAGGGAGCCCGATGCAGGGCTCAATCCCTGGAATCATGACCTGAGCCGAAGGCAGATGCTTAATGACTGAGCCACCCAGGAGCCCCAAAATTGGTATACATTTTATAAGTTAATTTGGCAGTATGTATATGTATTTAAATATAAATGCCTTTTGATCAAGCAGTTCTACTTCTTTTTTTTTTTTTTCCCCGCCAGCAGTTCTACTTCTAAGATACTATCCCATGGCAAAACTTATGTATTTCTATAAAGATACATCTTTATATACAGGAGAATGTAGAGAAATGCAGAGAAGAAACTAAGGTCCTTGAATGAGTATGTGAAGGAGAGCCACCTGCTAACCTGACAGCTTGCCTTAGAATCATTACTCAAGGCTGACACATTCTTCTCTACCCTGCAGGTTAGCATACTTCTGGGCCTCTATGTTAAAGCAACATAGATTTTATCTTAACTAATGCCGAATGTTACAGAATACTTTAAAAGAAATACTTATGGAGAAAATTTGGTAGTACACATAAAAGAAAATACAACATGACCAAATGAATTTTATTCCAGGACCACAAGGGTTTATTTCTAAATTTGGAAAATTATTACTATATTAAATGACTGAATTTATGTAATTCTTCAATAGATACCCAAAGCAAATTGATAAAATTCAACATAAATCTTGAAGCTTTAAAGACCAGAATATTTCCTTAAAATAATAAAAATATAAAATAATACACTATATATAAAAATATATATAAAAATATATAAACATATAGTATATATAAAATAACATAAAATATGTAAAATGGTATACTATATGATGAAATAATGTATTTTTATATTTTACATATTTTATTACATATCTTTTTCTATTTAGGAATATAAAATATTTAATAATTAAAATAATATGATAAATTAAAATAGTACATCTATTTAAGAATCAGACACAACATGATCCTTCAAAGAAAAACACAAAAACAATTCAATTAAAAACAGAAACAAGGCAAGTATTCTCCTTATCACCATTATTGTATTAGAGAATGTTGCCAAAGTAGAAAACACGGACAGATACATAAGTACACACACACATATGCACAAATACACAACCAAGACAAACAGCGAATTCAATAAAATAAAAATAACAGATTGTGAATGTGAAAAAAGCATTGTGCAAAGTGGTCAAGAGCCTTTGGATTTGGTCACATCTGGATTCTGATCCTGGCTTCCGCAGTTAATAACCATGTGAACTTAACCTCCCCAGGCTTCAATTTCCTCATCTGTAAAAGGGATATAGTAAGGCCTGACTCCTAGGTTTGCTATGAGCATTAAGTGAAATATTATCAGATGCTTAATCCAGTACCTGGCATGCAGTAATCACTCTAGTTATAGTAATTGTGCTAGTTAGTCACTGTAGTAATCCATGTATCATTTCTTCATATAAAAGAAACACATATAATACCAAGCAGTATTCATCTATGCCACTGATTGTCAACTAGGAAAATCTAATGAAAAAAAGAGTCTTCTTCATGAATGGGTAAGAATGTACAGAATGTGCCCTAATAAGAGATAAGGAGACCTGTACAAAGAACTTCAAATCTTTTAGAGGAAAAAGAAAGGAAAACCCAGATTTATAGAGGGACACACCATGTGAAATGAGAACTAAATTTTTTCAAAGTAAGTAATTTTAAAAAGTCTATAAACTATAAAACAGACAACACTAGGACAGTTCTTCTGAATCCAGTGTGTAGCTTTAGAGCAATCACAATTAAAATGTTGTATAGAATGGTATAAATCTCACTTAAAGAAATAGGTAGTCAAGAGGCAAAACCAAAAAAGACCTGTAATCCTTGAATCTTACTTTAGAGCTAAGAGCCTTCTGAGGTCAGCTAGTATAAGAGGGAACAGAGGTTGAAGAACGCATTTAAAGACTCAGTCAAGGGCACCTGCGTGGCTCAGTGGGTTAAAGCCTCTGCCTTCAGCTCAGGTCATGATTCCAGGGTCCTGGGATCAAGCCCCCCATTGGGCTCTCTGCTCAGCGGGGAGCCTGCTTCCCTTCCTCTCTCTCTCTCTGCCTGCCTCTCTGCCTACTTCTGATCTCTGTCAAATAAATGAAATCTTTAAAAAAAAAAAAAAAAAAGACTCAGTCAGTTGGTTCCTGGGCTGAGACAGGAACTCAGATCTCCTGACTTTTTGTGCAGTTGTTCTTTCCATTATTTTGCACTGAATCTTTATATCTAGAACATAATGAATATTCTGAAAAAGATGAATAGTGAAAGAGAAGTAGTCTTACATAATACAATATATTTTAAGGCAGCAGTAATTAAAATGGGTCAGTATTGATTAGAATAAAAGGAAATCAGGCACTCAGAACTAGTGTTTGGTATATATAAAAAAGAATGTAGTATATGATTGTCTAAGCCACAAAATAATAAGAATATACATACTAATAAAAAAATTATTGAGGTAACAGGATCTTAAATTTCCAAATACCTATATCTTAAAATAAATTCCACAGGTATTAGCAAAATAAATATAAATAGATCAAACTATTAGAAAATAGATTTGCTATCCCAATTAGGGAGAAGTAATGTTTTTATAACAATTTAAATAATGGAAGACTTCTCAAAAGAAAAGATAGGCAAAGATTATTATAAAAAACTTTACAATTTCTCGGGGCACCTGGGTGGCTCAGTGGGTTAAAGTCTCTGCCTTCAGCTCAGGTCATGATCCAGGGTCCTGGGATGGAGCCCTGCATCGGGCTTTCTGTTCAGCAGGCAGCCTGCTTCCTTCTCTCTCTGCCTGCCTCTCTGCCTACTTGTGATCTTTGTCTGTCAAATAAATAAATAAAATCTTAAAAAAAAATTCACAATTTCTCTAAAGTAAAACTTGTTAAAAAGCAAAAAATGATGGGATGAAAAAGTACTAAGAAAAATACAAACCCAACAAGAGGATGTAACATTTGCAAATATTTATGCACCCAATATAGGAGTACCTAAATATAAAACAAACGAAAGGGAGAAATTTTCAGCAATGCAATAATTGTAAGGGACTTTAATAACCCCACTTTCATCAATGGAGAGATTATCCAGACAGAAAATCAATGAGGAAGCATTGGCCTTATATGACGTATCAGACCAGCTGGACCTAATAAACATATACAGAAAATTCCACCCAAAAGCGAAAGAATACATATTTTTCTCAAGTGCACGTGAAACATTCTCTAGAATAGATAATATGTTAGGAACAAAACAAGTCTCAATAAATTTAAGAAGACTGAAATTACATCAAGCATCTTTCCAAGCATAATGGTATGAAACTAGAAATAAATTTCAAGAGAAGAATACAGTAAAAGGTTAATGTCTGTAGAGTTTACATATATTACCAACAAAAAATAAACCAGCAAAAAACCCTAAGACCCATATGGACACTTGGGTAGAGCGATGCAAATCTACTCTGCCCACTAAGAAAAAACAGAGTAAATAAACATTTAAAATATTTAAATTTGAACTTGCTTGCTAGCAAATTAGTTGAAGTAATAACAAAATGGCATTTATTGGTTATCTGATTCTTACTATATTCTTGCCCGTAAGGAGTGAAAGCAAAGCAAAGTCCAGTGCTGGTAGTTCTTAGGAGGAAGACTCCTCAGTCTTTGCCGGTAGCAGTCTACACTGGAGGCAACTTGGTAAATGCAAGTGTTTCTACACTTTGACCCAGTAAATCTTAAGCCTGAGAATTTGTTCAAGGGAATAACTTGAAGGAAGAAAGAAAAAAACTATGAGTACAGAGTTGTTTAGAGCAGGGTGGTTAATCATAGCTAAGAGAACTATAAACATTTGGAATACCCAGCAGTCAATGTATCAGTGGAAAGGTACACCCATTCAATGATAAACAACAGGACAGGTCAAAATATATGGAATCAGTTATGAAATAACTTTAAAAAGTAGAAACAAGAAGATATAGCTATACAAATCAATTGTGAAAAAATTATAAATGCAGGTAAATACTGGAAAGAATAAAAATTGTGTTTTGTTTTGTTGGTTTTTTTTTTCAGAATTTAGGAGATTGTGGGGCAAATTTTAAGATGAATCTTTTCCTAGTGTTTTGAAGCTGCTTTAATAAGCACATTAAAAATTAAAAGTGGAAAAGTATATCATATTTTTTCCCCGAAGTTTTTCTCTAAAGATGGTTAATTTTCTTTAATTAGTACTTTAAAAAGTTGTTGGAAATTTTACTTCTGGGAATCTTGTTAATGTTGAATAGGCAGCTGTTAGTTAACTATATTTCAGATCAGGGCTTCCAACAAAGTTGGTGGCACCCCGGTCCTGCCCATACAACAATCTTTAAGCAGAAGGCTTCTGTGCTATGACTGACCACAGGTAACATGACCCAGAGAAGAGGTGAGCCAGGAGATCCAAAGTCTTATTTTCCAGATGAGTTTGGCAGGGTGGCTGGGTGGGGACTTGCAGGGCCAGGGAGGAAAGGGCTGGTGTCTGGACTTTGTGGTGACAGCAGATTAGAAAGCAAGAGATGACTCTGATGTCTTGAAAAGAGGAACTGTTCTATTTGAGTGACTTCCTGGGTGTGAGAGGAAAAGGAAGTGTCAAAAGTTGAGGCCTGGGTCACCCTTCCAAGCCTTCTAGGTGCTAACAAGGCTCAGGGAGAGCTGGCAGGGTCCGGAAGGGGGTGCTGGTTGGGAGGAGACAAGTTTAGAGGTTCTCTGGGCAGGAAACATGATCTGATTCTCATTTATCTGCAAATATTTACTGAGTGCCTCCTCTGTGTTTGGCACACACTCGCCACTGAGACGAAAACCCTGACAGAAGTCTCCAGTTTACACATTCACCTTCTTTTATCTGGTAAAAATGAATCCAGCCCTGGCCTGAGGAGAGCATCTGCCCGGACCCCACCTACCTTTTTCCTGCTCAGCTGCTTCACTAAGTTCTGGAAGCTTGAGCCCCACTAAGTTCTGATTTCTTATCAGGATGTGCTCCTTTTTAGGGGAAGAAGAAAACAACATTTCAGACAATAACATCAGGCGGAGCTCTTCTCTTTGTTCTGTTTATGCCTTTGTGACCACCCTGCCTTATGTGGTAGGTACTAGGGGCAGCCTCAAAGGTGGGTGGACAGTCATGACATGGTGACATATGAAGGGCACCTGGAAGACTGCTCCTCTCCCAGCCCATGAAAGTGCCCGAAACCCCACCATTAGCACCACATTTCTTGGGTTAAGAATTGTCCTTGGCATGGTCTGCCTTTTAAGTAAGGCTGGGGGCCTCAGGGCAAATGAGCTCCAGCCACACTGTGGCTGAGAGTTATATGACAAACAGAAGCAGAGCCCAGGGCTCTGGGGACAGGATGGTCACCTGGAGGTATATGGAGCTTCTGTTGGAAATTTTGTTGAGCCCATGACTGTGCTTCAAGCTGGCTAGAGCTTCCTGCCCTGTTGTTCAAGGCAGTGAATGCCCATTTCTAGGAGTTGTGACCTCTCCTACCCCCAGTTTCCTCAGGGGCTGGTTATGGCACCCCTAGAGTTGTTAAACTCTCCAGACAAATGAGGCCTGAGAATTGCTGCCCAACTATGCTGCTTGGGGCCTTGGCAGTCAAAGCCCAGGAGAGATGGGGATGCTGACCACAAGTCAGTCAGCACCAGACCAGCGCTTCCAACATTTGAGAGATCTCCTCATGCCTTGTGACTTGTGCTTATGAGGGGATTTTCAGTCTCCTGTGTAGCAGGGGCCACTTGAATGGTTTGTCCCCTGGGTAAAGAAGAAAAAGGGAGGGACCAGCAGAGGATGCTCCTGGACCAAATGGAGCAATTGGCCATGGCCCTTTACCTGTTTCCTTAGCAGCTCCATGGAGCCTCCAATTCAGAGCATCGCGGAAAGTTTCTGAATAGGAATGAAGGTTTCTGAATATGACACATTGCAATGTGTCCCTGCTAGCACAGAAACCTCCTCACTTGTGCTTGACTGCTATCAGATGCCTCTTTTCCTTCCCCAGCTCACACGACTTCTGTAGGGGAGCCCGGGGAACCTTGTCCAGTTCTAGCCGTGAGGGTGCCAGGTCCCACCCCATGAAGTCCCAGTTGCCTTGGCCTGTGGCCTGGGTTGGTCCTCTGGGGAAACGGGACTGGATAACAATTCCTTGTCCTGTTCATCTCTTTTCACCCTCACATCCTATCTCGGTCCCCTACATTGCTGGATATTCCCAATCACCCCTTGCGTAGGGTGGCTGCCCCATGAGAGACTACCGTGCCTGGTTTGATGGCCAGTGAAAGATGGGGCCATCATGGACAGCGGAAGAAATTCACCACAGGGGGAGCAGCCCCTCATGGCCATCATTATACTTGAAGATGGACTTGAGGCCCTTGGTTAACAGGCATCAGGAAGGAAAGTTCAGGGGCCTGACAGAGGGAAAAGCTATTCCATCCTTGGCATGACAAGGCACTCTATCAAGGGCTTCCTGTTTATGAGCTGCCAGCTCTGGCTGGAGGGGAAAACACAGCCCAGTACTGAGGGCCCACGTGCCCATCCGTCCACCTGCCTTCGCCTTAAAATGTGACTTTGTGTGGCAACTACATCCCACTGATCTCACCCTAGGAAGTGAGGTAAAACACCTGAAACATATGAAGAAGATGCTGCACAGTGGGCCTGATTTATCAGGTGGGGAAGTTTTGGGACCCATAAGGCCCAAGTCCAGGCCACAACTGCACTGCCTAGCAGTTCAGCCCAGAGGTCTCCAGCCCAGGGGGTACCTGGAGTGCACACCCTGCCCAGCTGGCCCCCAGGAACTTACCTCACGGAGCTTAGACAGTTTTTGCATCCGTACTGGCTGCACTTGTATCTGGAAGTCTTTGAGTCCGGGTGCCTTGGCCAACTTGCTGCCAGCTTTGCCTGAAAAACGCTTCTCTTCCTCTGCCAAAGGCAGCTTGGCAAGCACTTTCTGCAGCCGGGGGCCAGGTTCTTCAGGACTGCTGTCCCAGGAGACCCCCCGCTGTAGGGGTGGCCGGGAAGCAGGGGGCCGCAACTCCGCTTTTGAGCCAAATTTTGACCCTGTCGGCTCTCCAGCTGTACCTTTTCCCTGGGGGCTTAGGGGAGCCACGCCTCCAGAGCCCTGGGCTGGACCTCTAGGCAGAGGGTTGCCTTCCTTGGCTGTCTTCAGAAGTGCCTTTCCCAGCTCATTTTCAGCAGGGCCAGGCTGAGGGCTATTCAGGGCCATTTTCCCACCACTGCCTATACCAGAAGCTGGGCCTTTGGGTGTGGCCTCAGGGAATTGGAGGGGATCGCAGTTTTCCTTCTGGTCAATTGCAGTCTCTTTGGATTTCTCAACTGTGGGAGAACGAGGAGTCAGCCTGCCCTGAGACACTTTCCTCTGGTCATTCTGCTTCCGGTCAGCTAACCCTTTGGAGACATTCTGAAAGAGAGAAGGTAGAGCTGGGACTCTGGAGGCAGGCTGGAGAGGAAAGAGGTGGGGCCACTTCCACTGTGGGGCCTCTGTCTCCACAGACCCTGCTAAGGTGGCTGTGTGTATGCGTGTGCACTGAGTGGAAGGGGAGGGCTTCTCAGTCAAATATAAACCAGTAAAGGGGGATGCACAGACAAGCCTGAGGTCTATAAAACAGATAGGACAAGGGGACCTGTCATTCACAATCTTCCAAGGACTTCCCAAGGGCTAGGGGCTGTGGAAGACAGTGGAATAGTAGACTATTCCACTGGTTGGGGGCAGTCACAAATTTCAGCCTTGACTCAGTTGCCCCAGTTTCTAGTCTTAACTCTTCCTGGCAAGGCCCTTAACTCTTTAGGGACTCAGATTTCTCATCAGATTTGTGAACCCTCTGAAACTATTGCAAATGTATATGTGTGTTTATGTGTGCATGTTGTATGTATTTTTCTGGGAAGAGAAACCATGGCTTTCAGCAATATCGCAGAGAATTCCATGATCCAAAAATGGTTACGGATCTCTGGATCAGGTGATTCTTGCAAAGGTGATTATCTTACCGCTCAGAAGTTCTAAGATTCTGCACTCTTATTTCATTTCTCTAGGGAAACCTGCTTTGTGAGGAGGATTTGTATGGCTATCTTGTGTGAGTGGCGAAACTCTGCCAGAGGACTCTATCCTAGCCCCAGTTCTAGATGAGATTGTATTTCATGCTGCCTTCAACATCACCTTGAGCACTTTGCTCTGAGCAGAGGTGGGACCCGTCTAGTGCTCATCAGCAAAGATGAGATTTTCCAGGCTGCCCCCAAGAGGAATTCCAATCAGGAACTAGAACTTGACTGTAATTTTTACTAGAGTGACAAAAGCAGCTGTCTTGTCTGACTGTTCCTGGGCCCAGCAGTCCCCCTAGTCTATGGCCAGTGGCCCTAGTGAAGGTGCCAGGTTATAGGGTTAAAGTGAAGGTGAATCCTGCCTCCTTACCCCCCCCATACTTTAGACTTCCAGTCATCATAGAACAGAGGAAACTTCTAGTCTCCCCAGCCATGACACTCCACTCACACTCACTTGCAGGCTGCCCAGGGCTAGCCTAGACTTTTGGAACAGTGTCTCCCACCCAAATCACCCAAATTGGACAGAGTTCACACTCACAGGTTCGCCAAAGTGAGGTGAAGAGACTTCGGCTTCATCCCCCTTCTGCTGGAGAAAGTGAACACAAGTCAGACAGCAATGCAAAGAGACCATATCTCCTCTTAAATACCCTCGAAGTGGTATAGATGATTTCCCCTCCCAGCACCGTCATCTCAGTGGGTCATGAGGGCCTCTCAGGGGTTAAGGGATAAGGGGAGAGACCAGTTGGCATAGAAACCCCGATCAGGACCCCTGTTACCTGTGGTGGTGCTCCAGGCAAAGGGGACTGTGGGTCGCTGCATGCATCCAAACCTGGAATAGTCCAGACACTGGTGAGTGATGTCTAGCCCCTCAGACCATCAGCTGCCCCTTTAGCAAAAACATGTCTACCTCCCCAGAATGCCCTCCCTTGGTTCCCCAGGTCTGGTTGCCAGTAATGCCTGACATGTTAAGTACATTTCACATGTCATGTTCTATGGGGAGCCCTCATTTAATCAGCACAGAAACCACATGAGGAAACTGAGGCAGAGGGAAATCAAGGCCATACAGCCAGGAAGTCTCAGCACTGGGAATTGAACCCAGGATGCCTGGTCAGAGCCTGAGTTTGCCCAACATCTCTGACAAGGTTAGGCTGTTCTCCCTCGCACCATGCCCCTTTCCGAGCTGGTTTAAGGGTGTGGCCCTGTACACAGTCTAATGAAAGGGAAGAAATCAAAAAGAAAAGAGTGGCTCAAATAGAGACCTTTTAAAATAAGCTCTGGGGTAGCCCCTCTCTGAGTCCTCTCTTAGCAGAGAAAGCACCAGTTGTAGCCCCTTTCCCACAACCTTGCCTCTGTCCTCACCTACCTAGACTCATCCGGGGCAAGGCCTATCTCCCCACACTAGCTCAAAACCCCAACAGAAAGTACATCTACCTCCTCAGAGGCAGCCCGACCAGGCCTAGCTGAGAGTCCTCTGGGGAGGAGGCCAAACAGGGGTTCTGACTAGAAACCCTGCAAGATGGGATGCATCCTGGTCGGACCAGGGGTTGGACTCAGCTGCCACCCAAAGAAAGCCAGGACAGGAAACCTGGTACTGAACCTCACCAGGTGGCGTGGAGACAGTAAGCGAGTTGCTTTGAGAGGAGTTCGGAGAAGATCCGGGGCTGAGGTTCGGGGAAACAGCTGTGGAGACAGACACAAACTGGCCAGCATTCATGAAGGTTTACGACTTCAGCCTAACAAAGATATCCTTTCAGGTATTTCTGACCCCTGGGAACTGGGACTGCTTTGTCAGGTTAGGGGCTGATTCTGTACTGCCATGTGACTACCACAGGAGGACTCCATCCATGCAGGGAGGTCAAAGAGCCTGTGTACGTGGGCCTCACACAGAGATTTCTCTCTATGTAGGATTAAGGGATGGGGAATCCATGTTAAATTCATGGGTATCATAAGGGCTGACATTTCTCGGTGAAACAGAAAGCCACAATAGGTCCCAAAAATTAAAAGCGGAGTTTTCTGGGCTAGAGTTGTATCAGTATTTTAGAGCTTCTGAAATAGAGTAAGATGTCCTCTCTTAACAAGATCTTCACAAGGATCAGTCCTCCTGGCACCTAGGCCAGGGGCAGGCAAATCAAAGGCCACCCTTGGAAGCAGGCCTCCCACTACAACCAGATCCTGGCCCTCCCTATCCCCTACCCCACCTCGGAGGGGCTCAGGGCAGCCACCTGTATATCCTACCTGACAGGGAGTCTCCGGGGCCGCTCCTGGACTTCCTCCCACGGCGGGTCAGGAATCGTTCACTCACCAACTTGGCTTCTTCCAGCAGCGCCAGGTTTTTCTTCTTGTCCTCTTCTGAGATGCTGATATCCGGCAGCTGGTCATTGACTAGGTCAATAATGTGCCCTGCAGGGTCTGCAGCGGGAGGGTGAACTCAGGGCAAGAACCACAGAATCCTTGGCCCCTCACACCTTAGCCCAGGGAAGCTGCCCAGAGCGAACTCAGCAGGTCTGTCATCTGTGGCTGTGGCAGGTCCTCTGTAACAAATAGTCATGAAGCCACCTAGGTTCCCAGTACTGTCCTAAACTCTGCCATTAGGAAGGCCATCAGGAGCTCCTCCTCCATGCGATCTTTCCCTAGAGTGTTGTTCTTTCTGGTCTCTATTTCAACAAGCTAGAGAGCTTAAGGTGTGTGGATAAAGAGCACTCAAAAGATCATGCCCACCTTCCCTCCATTCTTTCCTCTACTCACACTATCTACCCCCACCTTTCTCCAGAACTGACTCTTCTCCAGCAGCGCTTCTCTGGGTGAATGACACCACTTTCCCCAGCTGCTCAGAACCATGGGAATCACTCCACACTCCTTCCTCGGTCTCTTCACATCCCACCAACTGATCATCAAGTCCTGATCATGATTTGCCTCAGAAATATCTCTGGAACTTGTGCCTCCTCTCCACTCTTGTTCCTTAGATCTTACCTGCACAATTACAACAGCTGCTTCATAGGTCCTCTACCTTCACACTATCCCCTTCCTCCCATCTCCCACTGCCACAGAGTGACCTTCTTAAGAGCCATATCTGACCTTACACTTCTCTGCCTCACATCATCAGGATTCCTCATGGTCCCTAGTCATGTGCCAATGCCAGACTGGGCCCAGCATCTTTACCTATCCCACATACTTCTCCAAAGGCCCTTCCCCTCCCCGCTGATGGTGAACAACTTTCATTGTGCCTCTCTAGCCCCCTTTCCCCCTTCTTCCAGTCGTTTGCATTGGGTGAGGTCTCAGTTTGCGTTGGGTGAAACCCCGCTGAGTCTCAATTATGTTAGTTAAGAAGGAGCTAAACCCTATCCCCCAACCTCACCCGAGCCTTGGCCAATAGATGAGTTCCATCCCCCTGTCCACAGTGATTGATTCAGGGATCACCATGGAAGGCCAAGGAGAGGCAAGTCTGGGAATTGTGTTGAGTACACAGAAGAAGCACTCTCTTTCCACTGATGGGATATAAGCCTGGAGTTGCTGGTAGCCATTTGCCAAAAAGAAAGCTAACGTATGCGTGGATATTTGAGAGATGGGATGAGCCGATTGCTAATGATCCAACTAGAGCACCTGGATTCAGCACTCCTTGAAAACACAAACTCTGGCTTTATTTGTATGTATGTATGTGTGTATGTATTTTTTCTTTCTTTTTTAAAATTAACATACAATTTATCTTTTGGTCTGTGATTCATCAGTCTTACACAATTCACAGCGCTCCCCATAGCACATACCCTCCCCAATGTCCATCACTCAGCCACCCCATCCCTCTCACCCCCCTCTACTCCAGCAACCCTCAGTTTGTTTCCTGAGATTAAAGGTCTCTTATGGTTTGTCTCCCTCTCTGGTTTCATCCTGTTTCATTTTTCCCTCTCTTCCCCCATGATCCTCTGCCTTGTTTCTCAAATTCTGCATGTATGTACTTTTAGTGTAAGATAGTTTGAGTTAGGTTTCTATCATTTGAAAGACTCCTGACTAATTCACGCAGCAGAGCATTCAGTTACTCTGTTATGCTTCCTGCTCCCCTACCATGTTGTTTCTTCCACCCAGAATGATTTTTCTTGCTTTTTCTATCTGCCCAACTTCCTAAGGCACAACTCAAATATGCTGTCTTCTGGACAGCCTTCCCCCTCCCCAGACAGAATTGATCCCCTTCTTGCCTCAGTTTCCCTAACACTTCTTTAAAGGGCCTTATAATATGGTGTTCTGATTATATCTGTTCACTTCTCAATCATTTGGGTAATGAGCTGGTGATTGGGGCAGTGACCTGTGCATTCAAACACATGCCTACCTGGATTTGGGCCTTTCTAGCAGGAGGTAGAGCCCAGAATTGAGCTTCACCCTGCTGTTCTGTCTCTTTGACTTCCTCATCTTTCTCTTTACCCTCTTGCCTTGTCTTTTTTACCAAAATAAATTAAAATTAGATATCATACTTCTTCTGGGCCCAAACACAGAGGGGCAGACTGACTTTGCTTTCTTGGGCTTATAGGTATAGACCTGCCTGAGAATTAGGAGAGGGAAAGGGGCTGAGCTGCCAGATCTCGGTCTTCCTGCTCAAACATACATTCAGCTGGACCCCTATGTCTGGTTGCAGAAATAAGATAATTAGACTAGCCCTTACCTACAGAAGTCAGTGAAGCAGTGGAAACCTTCAGGTGTCGGTGAGAAAGCCTCCTGTGGGGACTGTGAGCTCTGAAAGACAGAACAGAGTCATCTTGATAAGAAAATTTGTCCATAGCTTGTAAATAGGTAAATAGATACCTATATATTCTTTCAAAGTCATTCTAGAGCATCATCTTATAAGCCTAAGCTTGAGAACTTGTTAGAAATGCAAATTTTCAGTTTCCACCCAAGACCAAATGGATCAGAAACTCTGGGACATGGGGCCCAGCCATCTGTGATTGAACATGCCCCCACCCCTGCTTGCTAAAGTTTTTGAAAAACTGCTCTAAGGAAATGTAACTTTGGTTATTTACTTTTCATTAGGCCCCCCCACTTTGAATGAACATCTAACTGTAGAAAACTCATAAAATATGAATAATTGTCTGGTAGAGATGTAAATGATTTATTTCTGTTGGGGAAGAACGATAAAAAACAAGGTTTCGTTGTCTTATGGAACATTAACCTATTTTATATCAAACTTAGTCGTCTTATTCCAGCATTCTTTTCCTCCCCACAGATTATATCTGTATTTCCATTTCTTGTATCCTCTTTTGAACTGACTTTGTCATCCTGATGGTTTCCTCATCAATGAGTTAAATAAATCTTAGACACATGCTCACTATATTTTTGTGTAAGAATGATCTTTGTAGCTTTTTGAAAATGACACTCAGTCTTACTCCAGCCAGACCAATGCATATGTTAGTGCTGGGTCAAACTGAGTCAGGGACATCACTGTGTACATGAGCCAGTGTCCTTCCCAAGCGGTCATCTTCCTCCCAGGACCCACTTTGCCCAGAGGCAGGATTCTTTGGTCAAAGACTCTTATCTCTCAGGTCTGTTTGCAACTATCTGGGCAGTTATTATGGGAAACTACCCTGCTAGGATTTGTGCTTAAAGGCTAGCAATGTACAAGAACCAAATTCGGGAAAAGAAAAATAATTTGGGGGCGGGAAGGGAAAGATAATGGACAAATCTCAAGCTCTTGCTCTCATTTGGAAAAACTGCTTGATTCTGTTTCATCAATAAAATGATCAAGAAAGAAGATTTATAAAAAGCCAACTAATCCTCACATGCTAGGAAATATTATTCTTCACAGTGCAAAGTTTAGGCACATGAGATTTACCTGTTGACCAAGTTTTTGTCAGTTTCTCCTTCCGGTGAACTGGCATCCCCAGTCAGGATGATGGTAGGTGGACTGCAGGATATTCCTGCAGTGTGAGGGTCCTGGTGGTTCAGAACAAAACACAGATGGAGTTAGGCTTAGGATGGTGGAAGCTTCCAGGAGCTAGAGTTGGAGCATTTACTCCAGTATTAGGACACTCAAAACCATATTTATAAGGGTTGAATACAGTTTATTTGGATTATTCAGGGGAAAAGAAAGAAAGAAAGAAAGGAAGGAAGGAAGAAAGAAAGAGAAAGAGAAAGAGAAAGAGAAAGAAAGAGGGCAGTTTCTCCTTCATTCCCCAGCAGACACTCACTGAGCTTAATGTGGTCTACTTTTTATGAACTAAGATTCGGGAACCTCTAACCCATCCCTGGTTAGTCCTCACTAATTATCTAGAAAAAGAATGGTGCAGAGGCCACAGGCTGCAGCCAACCAGGTTGGGGAAGGAGGAAGACCAGGAGAACAGGTGGTAGCACCCACACACTGGGTAGGTATACAGTGAGATCCCACACTCGGGTAATCGTGACATTTGGATAAAGGTGATGTGTTCAATGGGTCGTGGAATATGCAGTTTGATTGTATAACCTTGAAAAATGTTTATCTGAAGAAATACACATTTCTGAAATTAGAACAAATATTATTAGCCAGTCCTTAGATTTTTGAGGTATTTCAAAACCACTAAACAAAACAAAACTACTAATAGCAAACATGAGTCATTCCATTCTAGGTTAGTAAGGTTGTGGTGAAATTGGTGTACTATTACACTGTGATGGCTGTGTGAATGGTAAAACCATATCTGGACTGTAATAAATATTGATTGAATGAGTGAGTGAAAGAATAAAATGAAAGCAATATAGGATATACAGCAAGGTCCATAAAGATGTACATCAGCCTGCATTTCCCCACAACTCTGTATGGAGGATAAAAATAGGATTAGGTAACAGTAATACACAGTCTCTCTGGTTCTTTTGCCACCTACTGTTATGGTACATACATTTAAAAATCGTTCCCAGTGTTATGGACGTTGGGGAGGGTATGTGATATGGTGAGTGCAGCGAAATGTGTAAGCCTGATGATTCAGAGACCGGTACCCCTGGGGCAAATAATACATTATATGTTAATTTAAAAAATCATTCCCAGTTATGCCTGGAGTCTCTCTAGGGGTTTACTTATATGTCCTCTCATCATTTTCCTTCTGTTCTTCCTTGCCCTCCTTACTGGTGTGTGTTGTCAGGGCTCTCTGTGAACACCCTTACATCACTGCCAGGGCCTATCTCCCAGCACTCTCAAGCATGTCACACCAACTCCCACAGTTGGAGTGGCTTCCTGGAGCTTCAGGTCAGTAGGTCCCCATTGCCACTTTCTCTGGTGGTGGACTATGTCTTCCTGGAGCCTCTGGGGAAAGTGTTTTCAATTCTATTGGCCCTGCTAAAGCTGTCGCCTGGGAGCTGCCCTTGCCCAGGGTTGAGCTGTGTTCTTGAGCACTTACTGTGCAAGGTGGGGAAGAGGTCCTCTCTCCTTTTCACATTATTACTTGTTGTTAAGTGGGTCCCATACAGTGATATCTGGGCTTCTTAAATCCCACAATTTTTAGTGAAACCAACTGTTCTGTTTTCATTTGTATCTCCTCCCTTGCTTGGCCTCAAACATAAGGCTGGGTAAGCCGGAGAAGTGTCTCTAAGTCCCACCAGGGAATGCCAGATCCCTGTGGTCTAGGACCTCTTCAGCTGGAAGGAGGTGCAGGGATTGGAGGAGGGGGAAGCATTCAGAATCCCTGGACACATGGAAAGAAAGTTGAAACGGGGACTTTGGCTGGTTAGGAAGCAATAGGAAGCAGCATTGCCTCTTATAAGAATCATACAGAACTGTGCTCAGATTTCTGCTCATCATCCACTAGCTGTGTGTTCTTGAGCTCTCTGGGCCCCATGATCATAAAATTCAATGCACAAGGTTGATGTGAGGATTAAAAATAGTATTGAGAAAGCACCTAGCACATGACTTGCTGTTTTCAATAGTTATATTACTGTGAGATTACTTTTCTCTCTCATTCAACAGAGACACTTTAGTTATTCATCATGTGTCCGGCGCAGCTTGAAAAACAAAGACCCTCAAGACCTCACAGCCAAGCAAGGAATATAGAGAAGTAATGAAGTATAATAAATATAAGGTGATAAGCTATGGACCACATTCTGTGAAAGCTCAAAGGAAAGGGAAAAAAATTCCTCAGGGGAACTGGGAAAGACTCTCCAGGAAGACATTTCAGCTAGGTTTTGAGGGATGAATGGGAGCTTGTAAGACAAAGATATTAGGGGAGAGGTTTTGGGCAAAGGGAACAGCATTAGCAAAAGGCATAACTGGGCATTGGGGATTTATCAGTGTAATTGGAGCATGGACTCTGGGATATGTAAGATAGGAAAGTTCAAGGATGGGTGCTGCAGTATTGTGGTTTATAAGAAAATATATGTATTTGGTCATTCAGATGACCAAAATATGTTTTTCATAGACATTTGGTCTTCATCCACAGTTCCTGGCTCACAGCTTCCAAGATCCTTGGAATTTCCTGAATGATAAAAGCAATGGGAAGATTTTTTGTTATAATACTTGGTCTCTTGTCCTTAGTTCTTAAACTCCCTTCAGAGCCATAAAGGTGAAATGGGTGACTTGTTATCTATAACAAACCCTTTCCTCCACAACTGGGTTTACGCTAATAAAGGTGACTTTTGCAAAACACCTAAGTATGGAAGCTGGTTGCCAGGGGTAACAGCCATGAATAGAGGGTTGGAACTTTCAGTCCCACCCCTTGATTTCCCAGGAGGTGAGAGGGGCTAGAGGTTGAATCAATCACCAATGGCCAATGAGTTAATTAATCATACCTAAATAATGAAGCCTCTATAAAAATCCAAGAGGAGGAGGTTCAGAGTGCTTCCATGTTGGGGAACCAAGACACTTCCACATGCCACTGTGCCACATCCCAAGCTCCACAAGGACAGAAGCTCCTTTATTCAGGACCTCATCCTACATATCTCTTCATCTGACTGTTGATGCATATCCTTTAATATCCTTTGTAATAAATCATTAATCTAGTGAATAAATGGGTTTTCCTGAGTTCTATGAGTCACTCTAGCAAATTATCACACCTGACGAGGAGATTATGGGAACCTCTAAATTATAGCCAATCCATCAGAAGCACAGGTGATAACCTGGGCTTGTGACTGGTGCCTGAAGTGGGGGCAGTAGGACGGAACCCTTTACCTACGGATCCATCTCCAGGTAGATAGTGTCAGAATTGAGTGAGTTCTTGGATACCCTGCTGGTATCAAATAATTGTTTGTTGATGGGGGAAGCCTACAACACATACAAACACACCTATGTTGGACTTAGGTCTGGGAAGCTAATTTAGGGGCAAATAATGGAAGTAGAATAAAAGGTTGAGCCAGCTTCTGTTAACATTGGTCATTACTCCAGTGAGTTTGATTTTTGTGGTTTTGGAGATGGAGAACACTGAAGGTCGGGTTTGGGATTAATTTGACCAACAAAAGAGAGAACATAGAAATGTTGACAGATGTTCCATTCATGGATCATCATGGCACACATTGGTTGAGATGAGGAAAATTTCCAGTTATTACAGCATCCATCATCCTTCTAGGAATTTTGAGGAACTTTCAATAAATTGGAGCTGTATTACTCTCCATCTGGACACCCACAGTTGGCCAGGGTAGAGTGACAGAGAGTCAGCATGATGCTTATGGTTGGAACCAGAACTGGCCAGACTGTCCTTTATAACTCCAGAGCTCCAGTCCCTCCAAGGACACAGATATCCATCCTTCTGTTAAGGACTCCTCTTGCAAGAGATCCTCAGAAAGTATCCCAAAGAAGCAGCAGCTCCTTCGATGGATAGTATAAACTTGATGAACTAGTGATGATCATCCTTGATGGTCACTTGCTTTGTCCTTCTGTTACCTTATCTCTTAGTCCCCATAACTATAAAATGGTCAAAAGGCCTGCTCTGTCTCAGAAGAAGTTTGTGTGAATAAAATGAAATGATGAATGTGTATACGCTTTGATAAGTCTCATATAATATACAAATACTCATTAATCACAATTATCATTAAAATGAACAATGGCTCTACTCAGTTCTCCCCACCTTTTGTCCCCTGGTAGGAGGCCAGCAAGCAGCAGAGAGGCTGGGGCCTTCCAAGGGGCCAGGAGGGAAGCAGGAGAATCTTGGGTCATGATGTGGGTCTTGATGACACACAGTGGAACAGTATCCAGAAGAGCTGCTGGGGTCAAAAAGGGGAATCAGGGTGTCAAAATGGCAGGTCATGGGCTGGAGCTGGGGCAGGCAGGGCCAGGGGCAGGTGCCTCTTTACTTTACCCTAAAGAGGGAGGAATGGGGAGGTTTTCTACTGTGTGGATTCTCCAGTGAGCAGAAAGAAGGGCTGAAGTTTATCCAGAGGCTTCTCTTCATGTCACTACAAGGGCTTGTTATTGATGTGGTTTCTCGGATCTCAACTAGGGAATAAGCCTTTTCTCTGAGCTACAAATTCTCTGTGGTACAAATCAGAGACCTAGAGGGCTGTTTGATGTGAGTAGTGTTTATAAGTTTTTATATTAGTTGCTAACATTCTATAATTGGAATTCCCTAAATTCTGGATTTCCTGCTTTTCCTGAAAAAAACCAAGAGACCAAGCAATCTTGGGTCTACATTTCTGCAGAGTAACTTTTGGTCTGCTTCTGCTGGCTTGCTTCAATCATTTGTGCTCCCTGCCTGGCCCTGAAGGCATCCAAGTTACTGTCCCTGTGTGCACAGTTTTTAACCTATCTTGGTTTTCTGGAGCACAGGAGGTTTATGCTTAAAGCCTCCTCCATTCATGACACCTTTTCTTTTCTAAACCACTTAATTAAGGTATGACTGACATATGAAAAGCTATACATATTCCATGTATACAACTTGGCGAATTTAGAGCTAAGTATACACTTGTGAAACCCTCATCATAATTTATGCCATAAACCTATCCATCACTTCCCAAAGTTTCTTCCTGCCTTCTTATTTATGTACTACTATTATTATTGTTGCTGTTGTTGTGATAAGAACACTTAAAAGATCGACCCTCTTAGCAAACTTTTAGGTATACAATACAATATTGTTAACTCTAGGCACTAAGCTGTACAGTAGATCTCTAGGACTTAATCATCTTGTATAATTCCGACATCATCTTGATGAGGTTTCTTTCCACACAGCCTCATGGGGGAATTCCATTTGGAACACTGACTGTGATTACAGTATGTTTGAAGTTCCTTCCCTGGGTGGAGTTTATTTTGACCATGACTGTTTGATCTCTAGAAATTATCTTATTTGTGGCTTTCATATTTAGAGAATTTCTATCTTGTGTGAATCCACGAGCAAACAGGAAGAAATGCACTTTGGCTAACATATCATTTTCATTTTATTATATCATATGGTTTTTGCCATCCCTTGGGGTAGGCTTTTTTAAATTCCCAGCAGGCATTAATGCAGATGGGGTAGGTCTGCATAAAAGGGGCAGGAGAACCAAACATCAGTTTCTTCATGTTGCATTCTGAAAGAAAATTTGTGCTAGTGCTGAGGGGATTATAATATATACCTCCAAGAATTTTATATATTCAGGCTGCTAAGTAAGTAGAATATAATTAATTTATTGACTAAATTTTCTTGACACACTGCCTATTTCCCAAAGCAATTTGAAGTAACCAGCAATGAGATCTAAGATTTTTAAAAAGGAGGCTTTTTTGGGAGAAAATTTGATAATTATAAACATCCCTAGGAGATAAAGAGAAATGCATGCTTCTAACTATCCATGGTTTGACTCTGAAGTTAAACTGTTTGACCTGAAACCTAATGAATCTGTGATCCATGTGGTCCAGGCTCTGAGAAAAATTGCTTTAAAGAATTATTCAGCAAATACAAAAAGGCAATAGAAGAAGAACTCCATTCTTCACTCTCATGCCTGCCCTTTGACTTTTCACTTCCTTACCCTCCCCACCTGAAGCCTTTCTTCTTCTCCCTCCCTCCTCAACTTACCCTTCCAGCTCCATCCATCTACTTATTGTACAGATTGTCTAAACTTTCTCCTTATGATTGACTTAGTTTTCAAAAGTCTTAGGGTCTAAGAGAGGTCATTGTGTACACTTTCGCACATTATTACGCTTTATTCTCCCCGTTCATCCAGCAAACTTCCGAATGCTTATTATGTGCTATGATCATGCTAGGGCCTGGGAAGAGAAAAGTGAATTAGGCAGGTCTCTGAAATGCTTCTCAGTTAGCACAGTGGGATGGGAAATGAGGAAAGTACCCCCCACTCCCACCCCAGGTAGCGCCCAGGGCCTGGTGCCATTGGTTTTGACTGTGACATAAATGGTCTGCAACACACTGGAGGAGCAGCTTTCTGGTGGAAGTTTTCTCTGCCTCCTGGCTAAAGGCCACTTTCAGCAAAGCTCTCCTGAGGTGGCTGTCATGTATGGGGCTGTAGGCACTCTCACTCAGAAAAGGGCAGAGATGCTCACACAGAAAGGCTGAAACAAGCCACGGGAGGCAAGTGCCAAGCATGTAACTATAAACACACACAATTCAAAGCTGCTTAAAAACCAGGAGGCATAAAGCAATCAGGGAGAAATCCTCTAATCCCCTGACGGAATATCCTGGAATGCTCCTTACTCTCTCCTTCCAATGTGTGCAGAATATGCAATAATAAAATCAAAGTGTTCTTTCCCTAATCGGTACAAAGAATGGCTGAACAAGCTCTGGGCTGTTTTTTTGGGGAACACTCAGTCTTCTGTGAGCTGTTTCAGTTCAGCAAGCTCTAGGGAGACAGGAATCCAGAAGAGTGTGGGAGATTCCAGGGACCCTCTGGAGTGAATTCTGCCAGAGTTTAGTGTGTGTGATGCGTGTAAATACTCCTCCCTGCTCCCACCCTGAGCTGACAAACAGAAGACAGGGCCTCAAGGAAGCTTGCCGTGCAGCATGTCCAAACACAGTCTTCCAATGAAGTTACTCACTTTAGGACTTCAACGGCCTTGGGCTTGAGAGCCACAGTAATTCATGCATGATACAGCTACTCACTTACTAGCTGTGTGACCTTGGGCAAGTTACCTTACCTCTTTGTGCCTTGGTTACCTCTTCTGTAAAAAAAAACTATCTCAAAGGGTAGTTACAGTAATTAAATGAATTAATACAGAAATAAGATTGCTAGTTAAAATACAAGATGTCCAGTTATATTGGGATTTCAAATAAACAACAAATAATTTTTTTAGTGTTGTGTGTGTCTCAAATATTGCATGGACATAACTGTATTTTCATTTCATTAAATCTATAGCTCGAAGTAGAAAGCTCATAGAAGCACTAGGCACTTAGTAAATTGCTCATTAAGTGTCAGATGTTATATTCTGTTATTGTTACCTTTGTGGCTGAATTAATTACTTTGGAGTTTGGTTCCTAGAAGATTGTTGTTTTTAGTTTTGAGTCTGATCAACCACTTGGAGTTAAGTTAGGAGGGCCTTACCCTCTGGTCATGAAGCCACAGAGCATCTCCCAGGGCATCTGACAACACAAGCTCCAGTGGTCTTGTAATCAATGACTCCCAGAGTGGTCTTGTAATCATTGACTCTCAGAGAAGCCCTTCTCCAAGACCACCTTCACCTGGCTCCACTTGCTCTCTTACCACCTGCCCCTCAGATGAAGTAGAGCTTCCCTGTGTGGGTTAAAGACACAAGAAGCAAAGGGAACAAATGTGGGTAGAGGGCAATGACACTTTCTTAGACCTACTGTGTGGGGGGCCCTGTCCCAGACACTTCTGATATGTTTCCTTATTTCATCCTCTCCAGCAATTCTGCAAATGAACAAGATACCCATCCACAAATTGGGGGTGATAATGCCTCCTGATATCATCAAATCATGAAGAGGAAAGTGAGGTCCCTAAGCATGGAATAGGCTATGGATATATTTCTTTTCTCTCCCCCTTTTCTCCCCTTCAATCCCCACTTTATCAATGAAAAAACAGACTTGCCCAAGGCTGTACAGCTGGTAAATAGTGGGAAAGAAGGACTACAGACCAGGCCTGTTGGCCTTCCCACTCCACCATGCTACTCTTACAGTTGTTCCCCTGGTCTTTTGTCTTACCTCCCCTGTTTCCTGGTATGGGCAGGATACTCTGACACTCTCCTGTTATTCTTCCAAGCTGCTCCCTCCCTTACAAACCCCTTCCTCTAGGAAGCCCTCCAGCCAGCACAAGTTTGAACACACAGCTGGAAGAGAGATGGCAGGGTCATCCCCTTACCTTTCCACGGGCCCAGTCTCCCCAGGGATCCATTTCCCTTCCCTGGAGTCAGCCAAGCACTAGGCGCCTAGGCCATCTCTCACAAGTTCACCCTATAATAAGCCAGCAGGTCACATTTTGTTCTCCTTAAATAAACCTTATAGAAACATTTAAATGTTTATTTCACTCATAAATTCCCAGGAATGTGCAACAGTTTCCTAACCGCCTGGGTGCAGGGATAAATATAGGCCAGTGTCATAGACGGGAATATTATCTTCCTTTCCCCAATGTCACATGACTAGGCCTGGACTAAGAAGCTCTAAGCAACAGCTCCAGCCCCAGCCCTGGCAGGACTGGGGAGTTTAGTTCCTATACTTGGGCCCTGGCAGACAGCCTGAGAAAGAAGGACCCTACTAGAAGCCAGTGTGGGGAAATGAAGTTGGAGAAACCTAGCCAGAATCCCACCTAGATGACCTTGGGCACTTCACTTAACTTTTCTGAGTTACATATTCTTAAACATTATGTGGAGCTAATAATTCCTATTTTCCAGACTTATTTTAAGGATTAGACAAGATAAAGCAATAATAGTGATGATGATGATGGTGATGATGATGATGATGATGAAGATAGTGAGGGTGGTGGTAGAGGTTGGGCCTTGTGGTGGTTTGTATCCCCAGGTCCCTCTCTTATAGCCTGGAGGGCAAATAGGGACTGCCTCTGTAGAAAGGGGCCCTGGCCACAGAGAGAAGTTGATCCTCTTGTGATAGGGTAAAAGAACTCTGGGGACTCTCGAGAAAATGATTATTCCAGCAGCAAGTCCTAAGACCATGGGAGAGAGCAGAAATTCCTCTGCTGAAGTCTGCTGGACATGGGGCTCTTCTCTGCCAAGCACTGAGAACTAGTTCCTGGCTCCCCTAAGTTCCTTAGTGCCCACCCTGTGGATCCCCCTGTGCACCCAAGGCCTGCCTTGCCTCTGGTGAATGCTCTTTTCTGCCATTGTCCACTCTATCCCTAGAAGCCTGGGATCAACAACCACTGGATTATCCTGCCTTCTTCATCACTGTTTTCACTCTCATGCCAACAGACACGAGGAGTGTGGAAATACATGCATTGTCTATTAGTCCTACTTAGTGGAGAATGTATCACCCAATAAACCATTCATTCATCACCATCTTCTATCCTCTCCTCCTCCCTTCTTTTCCTTTTGTTCCTCCATTTTTTCCTCTCTCCAATCCGGGCATTTAATCATGCCAGTTACCCACTCAGCCTACCCACCCAGCCTATCACACATCCATCCATCCACCCAATTATTATCCTCCCAACCTATCTCACATCCATCCATCCATCCATCCATCCATCCATCCATCTGTCCATCCATCCATCCTTCCTTGAGCTCCCACCACTTACTAGAGCCTATGCTGAGAACTGGAGATATACACATAAAAGACACAGCCCGGACCTAAGTAGCTTATGTGTAGCATAAGATAGGAGACAGGAGAATCAGAAAAACAAAAAATAGTAAGCTACTTCTTTGATCACTATAGGAACTAAAGACAAGTAGTTTTAATATACATTCCTGACCTTCTGTAACAATCAAAATTCCCAAAACACTTTCTCTGCTTTTTCTTTGGTGCTTCCACAGCTACAATCTCACATTGTTACTCTGTGACCAGAACCACTAGAAGCCATCCTGGTGGAACTGTCCTCTTGGCCCTTTCCAAGCTTCTTTTCCATAAAGGATGGGATATCAAGCAACTGCCCCCCATGTGTGGGGCCTTTGATATTTAGGACACTGGCTTTATTGTCGGGTGGGGACAAGAAAGGAGATAAAGCCAACAGAAACACTTTAGCAGGAAACTCGGGTTTTAATCTCTACACAACCACGACACAACTATGTGGCCTTTGACAATTACTTACCCTCACAGAGACACAGTTTCTTCTTCTATAAAATAAAGATAATAATATCTACCTTAAGGAAATGAGACCACATGGCAGGTGCCAAATTGATGGTTTCAATATCTCATACATTAGCTCCTAATGTTTTACTGATAATTCATTTGAAGATATTTCATTGAAGATTGTAATTGAGGCTGTTCTTGCAAAAGGTAATGATAAATGAAGATAAGCTCAGAGAGGATGAATTCAAAACCCTCAATTGGACATTCAAGGTACTGGCCAATTTCTAGTGTTTGGAGCGTACTTCCTTACCTGCCTCAGTTTTCTCATCTGTAAAATGGAATAATGATCATACCTCCTTCCTAGAGTTGTTGTGAGGTTACTGCTCATAAAGTGCTTAGAGCAGTGCCTATAAAAAAGGAAGCCTGGCATGAGGGTTCTCATCAAGTGAGGTGAGGGCATGTCCCCACTCCACACAGCTGTCACCAGGTTCCCAGGGTTTTATGTGCACTGTCTATTTTGTCTTAATCCCATTCCTTACAGACCATTGATTCTTTGGGTCCCAAACCTTTTTCTCACACATTTCCCAAGGGGTCTATGGGGAGGTGTAGACAGAACCCCAGTCTCCTGGCCAGTGAACACAGGGCCTGGACAGCCAAGGGGATAAAATGAAGGGAAAAGCTGGCAATCTACCTTATATGGTAAAGCATGTTGGTAAGCTCTAGATATTTCTGGGGATAGCAAGACCAAGGATCCTCATATTCCTGATCAGAGAAGAGAACACAAAGCAAATTAGATCAGAAAGTAGTTGTCATTAGGTTGTAAATCCACAGGGAGGTAAACTCTTTGAGAGTGGGGCCTTAGGTAGTGCTTAATAAACATTTGTTGAATGAATTCGAATTATAAACATTTATAATTAATTCTGAATGCGGGTTAGAAATTATATGTGGGGTTTTTTAAGAGTATGGTACTCTAAACATATTCTCTCTTCTTTATAATTTTCTTAATAACATTTTCTTTTCTCTAGCTAACTTATTATAAGAATGTAGTGTATAATATGTATAATATAACAAAATATGTGTTCTTGATTGTTTATGTTATCAGAAAGTCTTCCAATCAACAGTTTTCTATTAGTAGTTAAGTTTTCCAAGAGTCAAAAGTTATACATGGATTTTCAACTATGCAGTAGAGTTAGCGTCCCTAACTCCCATGTTGTTCAAGGGTCAACTGTATTAAGTAAATTCAACTCAATTCCATATTTATTGGGTGCCTATCATGTATGAGTGAATAGTTGTCCCTTTCCTGTGTGCTTAAATTCTTTTATGCTATAGTGGGGTGTTTTCTGGACTAGAAAGAAAAATATAATAATTCTAGCCCTGTTTCCTCAGCATACAGCCACGAGGTAATAGAATCCAGGCATTGCCACTTCCTTGCTATATCCTTTGGACAACTGACTTAACCTCCCAAGCCTGTTTTCCTAATCCATAAACTAGGTATAGCCATAGCTAACTTATAGGACATCATGAAGGTTGAGCTAATGAATATAAAGAGTTTAGTTTAGAACATGGTAGGCGCCCCGTGTTTAGCTTCTTTCCCTGCATCTGGATATGATACCTAACTGCTCCAAACTTCCAGTTCCCTGGGGTGATAATTGCTGTTCTCACAGTGGGATTAGGGCATTGATTGCAGTAATATATATAAAATCTTTTTAAAAACTGTTTTGTGCTGTATTAGGGACTGAGAGCCTATTATGAGATGAGGACCTTGCTTGGCACTTTATATATATTATTCTGGTAATTAAAGTCAAGCTGCCTGGGGTTTAACTCTAGGCTCAGTGACTTAGCTGTATTAGCTAGTACACATTACTTTGCCTTACTGTGCTTCAAATCTTCATCCCTAAATGGAGATAACAACAGTACATATCCCACAGAGATTTTCTGAAAATCAAATGAGATAAAGTGTCCCACAAACCTAGCACAGTGTCTGGAACATAGGAAAGTTTCCTTAAAGGTTCACTGTTTGTTAGCAGCTATTACTGTAAGTCTCAGGTTACAGATGCTGAAACAGGCAAAATGAGTAACTTACTCCAGGTCCCACTCAGGGATGTGAAGCCCAGCTCTTTCCACACTGCCATAATACCTATACCTTGCATTCCTATGAAATGGAAACATTTCCTGTCCCTTCTAGAACTCCCTGGCTGCTTGGGGAAGCCCACTTGGTATTTTTCTCTTCTAAAAGGACAGCTGAGCATGCTCAGCTCTGGGTCTGTCCCACTGACAAATGTTGGTAAGTTAGGATGGGTCTCTTACTACACTGACACAAACAGGGAGAGAATTCCAGATTCATCATGGCAGCAGCTACCATGATCCCCAATTCTGAGCCAAAAGAGGAGGCCCAGCAGCTTTGTGGTCAGAGGTTCTAGGAGCTCCACAACCAATCCCTTGCTATTAGGGCCACACACAGAGGGCTGATTCTCCGGAGCACATGCCAACCTAATTTTCAGTTAATTAAAAATTGGAGGTGGGGATAGCGGTGGGAGCAGGGATGCTACTGGTTAGTTGAGTGCTGCAGTAATCTTAAGTCAAAAAGATGCTGCTGTATAACATGGGTAAGCATCAAGTTGTCTAGAGGATCAGAAAATGCAGTACAAAGTAGGCATATAGGGAGATGTACAGAGGGAGTAACTCGTGTGTGGCCAGAACCAGGAATTGCATAGTGATCTGTGTTTTTAGGAGTCAGTGTGCATCGAGTTGAGCTGTTTTATTGTCTGATGGCTGAGAAAGAATGAAGAAGGCATAGGAAGCACAGTTTCTCAGCAGGATGTGTGACACTGAGCCCCATGGGCTCAGGCATTGGAGAGGATGGCAAGCAGAAGTAAGACCCTATAGTGCTTTGGAGTGTGCATGGCAGTGCATTTGCGGGGCCCAGGTTGGCTATCTCAGACAGGGACTTCAAAAGAACAGGACAGTGCCTGTCCTCAGGCACCCAGTGCTCCCATAGAGGGCCGCAGAGGCAGAGCCCCAGCTGCCAGGCTGTCTGGTTTCAAATCCTGGGCCTGCTGCTTATGAGCTATACAAACTTGAAGGAAGCTACTTAATTTCTCTGTGCTTCAGCTTCCTCAGCTACAAAATGGGGATGATGATACTTACCTCATAAGGTTGATTGAAAGTTTAAAAAGTTAATATAGTAGAATAGTGCCTGGCATTATTATTAAGTGTTGTGGACAATGGAGATGGGGGTGGGAGTTCGTCAGGGGGTGGTGGAAGGGGAGCTACCGAAACAGACATGAAAGGTGGAGGTCTGCTTATGAGTTCACATTGACGTGCACCTGGGGACTTCCAGAAAGCCCTGAAAGAGGATGGGGATTGTCGGGGTAGAAACTAGAGCCAGCTGTTAGAGCTAACCTGAAAGTCTTTGCACATTCAGGTTTACAAGGCACTTCTGAGGAAGCCATGCTTTTCCAACAAGTCAGCTTTCTGACATGGCTGCTGGTCACAGGCCAGGAAATGGTTGATGTCCTGGTCTTGCTGCCTCTCAGGCCCAGGGCCAGGTCTAGTGCCCCATGATTAGGGGAGACAGGTAGGTATGTGCCCAAAGGAGAGATCTGGGAGCAATTCCTGGAGGAAGAGAGGAAAAGGGACTCTGGAAGGATGCATAAACTGCCTTCCTCCATCGGTAGGTTTTCACCCCACTATAGGCAGTTGTGGAGGGCAGAACTGAGAGGCAGTCACAGGGAGGAAGTACCAGCTTGACCAGCAAGCCAAACTGGCCAACCACAGCACAAATTTCCTTGAGAGGTGGGGAGTTCCTCTGTATAGAGCTACTTCTACAAACTCCCAAGATCCAACCCAGAAGACACTGATTTGATAGGCCTAGGTTGGCAGAGGAATCCAGATTTAACAAGCTTCCAGGTAACTGTCTGGGGGGGGGGGTCACACTATGCAGAACTTTGCCTGCCTGGGAGGGAAGGGTCTCAGATGAGATCTAGTATTCCTTCTAGCTCTTAGCTCTGATGATCTGTCATTCTGTGGTCCCTTAAGGTCCCAGACTTGTATCCCGACAGCTTTTATTGCTGCCAAAACCTCTTGGCTATAAGCTTATTCATTTGAGCCCCTCCCTGTTCTAGGGCCAACCCAGAAAACACACTCAGGACATAACCTCACTGAGTGCATTGTCCAGAAGCTTTATTTCTTTGTGGGTCTTGATTACAGCTTCTGATTAGGGACCTCAAGGATGTGTGTGTGTGTGTGTGTGTGTGTGTGTATGTACGCATGCATGTAGAGAGAAAAACAGGATCTAGGTCTGCAGCTTTTGTGTTTTTGTGTGAGAAGTTCTCAGCTAGTGTTCATGTCAGTGATGGGAAATGGGGGCTGGGGTTTGAGGAGCTAGAAGTAGGACTGGACCCGGGGGAGCTGTAAACTCAGAAGGATGCTCTGGTTCTTTGCCTGCTTCACAGAGAAGGAGTTCACACGGTGCTAGGAATTTCAGCCAAATCCTCCTCGCCAACCCGGCTTTCCTGGCTGCCTGATTTCCGCTGCTCCCAGGAACTTGCACTCCAGCCCCTGGAGACTCCAGCCCTATTCACAAGGCCTGACCTTCCCCTGAGGCTGTGGCTGCCTGAGAAGCCCAATGTAGATGTCTGATGGGTCAAAGAGGGAAGTGTTCTTCACTGACAATGCCCATGGACTTCTGGAGCACTCAGGGAGGCCTAGTGCCTATCAGTAAGGGCAGAGAATATAAAGATACTGCATCTGATGTCATCTTCAGTCTAGGGTTTAATCTGCCCCAGCCCCATGGTCCTGCAAGTCAAAAAGGTGCTAGAGGGCTGGGCTGATCAGAGTCTAGGAGGCAGCCACTAACACTTGCCCAGAGGAAGAGATGAGGAAGCAGAGGCACAAAAAAGTTAACAGGCTCACAGGAGGTCTTTTGACCAGGATGTGGGGGAGCCCAGCTTGGTCTGACTCCAGAGCCCACATTCTTAAATCCTGTGTTAATGGTCCTCCCTTAAGGACCTGGGCATTAGCTCACCTGAAGTCCTCATGGGTCCTTCTCCTGCTGGGCTCCAGCAATGTAGAGGCTATGGGTATCACAAACACTTCCTTTATTGTCTTGACTTCCCAAAGGCACAGAGATAGAATCATGGCATCTGAAGGCCCTTCAGAAATCATGGGAGTCCATGCCCTCATGTTACAGAAGTCTGGTTCTGGTTCAAGGTCACAAGGAGAATGAGCCTGTGGAAAGCTGGAATCTGGAGCTCCTGCTATTCAGTTAGGGCTCTCTGACCCTCAAGTGTGTGATTAGCTCATGGATTCCCTTCCCTGGCTTGGCTGTGCCTGGAAATTCATGTTCACCTCTGACCCATTGGAGCTGCACCTAGGTGTGATTTGAAGTCGTAATGGTCAAGAGGGCTATCAGGCTTTTGTGCTATCTTGTCTTAGTCTCCTGAGAAGGCTTAAAGGTTATTTAGAGAGATGAGATGATGAACTAAAGGTAAACTAAACTCAGTGTAAAAAGATCTCTTCACTAACAGTGGCGTTGCAGCTTTGCCAATTAATTATGCTTTCTTTCTTTCTTTCAGAGCACTTGTATTCTTGGGGAGCATGGCATGACAGCTGTTTGGGGGAGCTGGCTAGGATTCAGGAGCCAGATTTTACATCAGAATCTGGCTTCAGCACACTGTTGTTATTAGTGAGGTGGAAGGGGTCAGGAAGGGCCATGGTAAGAAGGAACCCAGGGCTAGGGAGTAAGGATGCTAAGGGGACAGAACCTGGGAAAGTCATGACTGAGAAGGGGGAGCAGTCACATTTGAATCCAGACGCGATCTCTTGCTTTATGCTGTCATAACCTTCTTTCATCTTCAAACTTTCAGTGTATTAAATTTTTTGTTGGCTAAAACTTATAGCCCACTATTACCAGTGTTTTAAGGGAATTGTCCATGCTTGGTTAGGAGCAGTGGTAGAAAAGCGGCAGCAACAGAGTACCCAGTTTGGGGAAGACCAGACATCACCCATAAGAGAGCAACCTGCCACTGAGACCAACTGACATACAGCATCCACCAGCCCCATGACATTCCTGGAAGAGGTTTAATAAAACACTGAGCTGACTGCTGGTGCCAAATGCATGGGGGCTTGGCTTACCGCCACTTAGAAATTCAAGGGCTCCCCAAGTGTACCAAGTTCTACAACATCTTAATCCAAGTTTGGGAGAGGGAGATACAAGAAGCCATTCTTTTCTAAGTATTTACTATCTGAGTTCCCACAATTATTCCCACATGTGAATTCCCACATGCAAGAAAACAAATGTCATCCGAACATGAAAATGTTCACTGAGAGTCTGCCCACTTACCAAATTAATGCTCACTCATACATCCTTCCCTCCCTTAACAAGTCCCTTCAGGCTGAGGTCAGTTCGGACATCTGTCAGATATGATGGGGTAGTACAAGTGCAAACCAACTGCAAAGTTCATAAAATCAAAGAAAACAGAATTGGAAAACTTCACATGCAAGGTCTTGGACCAGTGAAGAGCAAATGGAGCTGGAGTAGATAACAAAGAAAAAATTACAAGGATGATGAGACAAGATAGGTTCTTTATGAGAAAATGATTTGCATATTGAAGGATCCATAGAGGTCCTTGGGAAAATGAATGAAGCCCTTAAATATTAAACACATAGTCTCTTAACTGAGGTGCTGTAAAGTAAAATTGTGAGGGATGTGGTTCATGTGAACAAATTATCATGTTGGCATAAAGAATACACCAATGGCAAAATCAACACAATTCTTTTTCCTTCTAAAAAAAGGAGCACACAATCAATTTTTTGTTATATGTACAGCTAAAATAATTTGTTTTCATAATTTCATTTGTACAATGCAATCACAATGAGATCCTTTAAGTTTATTTCTTTTCATCATTTTTTTTTGCAATACAATTTTACTGAAAATCTTTTCCACTATCTAGTATAAAATTTTGATCTTCATTTTAAGTAGACTCAGTTTAAATGGCCTTTTGCTGGTGACCATAATCCTGACATGACAAGGCCCTCTGTGCTGACAGTTCTCCTCCAAGTCTTTCTCCATTCTAGGAGGGTGCCTTCAGGGTTAGTGTGGTTGGACCTCCCAGGAAACTTCAGTCAGACATGGAGGTTCCACTCTCAGGATATACAGGGGGGCTTGGCCAATTCAAATGGACTCTGGGTATTTATTCCTCAGTGTGGCAGCCACATACCTTCCCCAGGTGCCCACTGCAGCCTGCACAGGCTGTCAGCAAACTCTCTAGCCAGGCTGAGTGATGTGGCACCAGCCCAGGGTACTTGGCTTGGCCCCTGCCAGACTAACTGCAGGCAAGGAGGGGGCACTTACTTGGCCGGTGGGGCTCTGGGCTGCCTGTGGCTCTCCAGGGGGCTCCTCGTCCTCGGGAATGTGGGGCATGGCAGCCTCCTGGCGGGAGTGGCCGCGTGTGCCCGGAACCTCCACGGCGTCAGCCCCAAGATGCTCCAAGAGGCCTGGGCTCCGCAGGCTGAGGAGACGCCAAAAGGACAAGTCAAATCCACTCCCATCCCTGACCCAGGCTGGATTCCATTTCCAGGAGCCATGAGCTGCAGAAAAAGCCTGCTTGAGTTTGCATCAACACCAGAGGTTGGACTAGGCTAGGAGAGGGCATTTGGAATTGCATTTCCTCCTGTTCATTTGCTCTGTTTACAAAGTCAGAGATGACCTTAGAGATTTTCCATCTAATTTGGTCCTTAGAGTAAACACAGCTATCCCAGAAGGGAGAAAATTCCTTCAAACTCCTCAAAGCCATAGCTAATGGAGGACATTCCATTGGGATCAGATTTGTACTTATGTATCATTTATTAAGCGCCTACTACATACCAGGCACTATCCTAAGAGCATTTCCAACATCACCTAATTAATCCTCATAATGACCTCTGATGTAGGTATTAGTATTCACATTTTATAGAAGAGAGAATGGCTTCAGAGTGTGGTAGCCATTTGCCAAAATAATATAAAGAACCAAGCATTTGAATTCCAATCTTCCAATTTTGCGGCCAAGGCTCTTTTCACTCTACCACATAGCCTTCCTTCCCTGGGTTGAGTAAGAGGAGGTTGTTTCTTGACTTTGTACCCCATGGCTGGCCTCATGTCCATCAACATCTTTTCTGACCCTCGGTATGGGGCTCTCTCACTTGAGGGCAACCCTCAACGGGCCTGTGATTCTGGAGGCTCCGCCAGGGTGGATCTTGTGTACCTTCTGCAGTGTCCACCTGGAGCAGCCTTTCTTTGCTTCCCCAGAAACCAGGCTTATCCTGTCTCATGGTGTAGCAAACTTGAGGCCCAGCTGGTATTGACCCAGTCAGCATAATCTCACTTATCTCACCATAGTGATTGGCTCAGGGATAGAAAATAGGTCCACTGTAAACCAGTGAGCACACTGCAGTGTTCTGGGACCCAGGTGCTTTACCTTGCTTTGGGTGGTAGAACATACAGATGTAAGACCTGATGTTACTGATGCCATTTTGTTTCCATTTGGAAGTCCAGACTAAGGATAAAACTGACACACATAGAGAAGGCAGTAGGGCCAAGACACTTGCAGAAAAAAAGGTTCATCTCTGACCAAAGTTCACCTGAAGCCTGAATTCTTTCTGTACCCACCAGTTATACAAACAATTAAATTTCTTAGTGTTTAAGTAAATTTGGGTTGGTTTTACCTATACCTAGTAATTTATAACTACTTGTCCTAACTTGTAACTACTAACTACTGTTACTTATAACTACTAACTATTTTTTCATGTTTCTCACCAATCAAGAGGTCTAGGATCATGATCTCTCCAACAGACCTGAACCAGTGGGCCTGGCTCCTCTGCTTCTTCTTAGAAAAGGCCAGTAATGTGAGGTTTCAGTCTGGAGACGAAGGATAGCAAGGTATAAAGAACACAGGCCTTGGAACCTTATACCTGGATTTGAGTTCCCACTCTGCCACTCACAGGCTGTATGGCTTTGAACATTGGCTTTACCTCTGAGCCTCACTTTCCTTGTCAGAGGAATAGAGATAAGAATGTCTCCCATGCAGTAATGTTCTAAGGATGAAATGATATAGAGCAGTGAGCACAGAGTAGATGCTCACAGAGGCCACCTGATTGGAGATCTTCAGCCCAGGAAGCTCAGCCAGAGTCCATAGGCCTTTACCTAGCCTCTTCCCCTACTAAACACCTCCAGGTCCTCTTTCCCTAATGGGGTGGGAGAAGCCTTCAGGGACCTGCAGAACAAGCAACCAGCCTAGTTCTATAACTTCAGAGATTTCCTGAAGTCGCTGATCTGCTAGTCAGCAGATGAAAGCCACCCGATGCAGATGCAGACCCTGCCCTCAGACACGGTCAGGGGCTACTGGGACGCACACAGGAAAAATAAAGAACACTGTCATTTATTGAGTACCTACTATGTCCTAGGTCCTATGTAAGGGTGCTGGCTGCAGGAAGCTATAGGTGGAAGTCAGAAAGCCCTACCACCTCCCATGATACTAGATATTCTTCTGGTGCCACAGGGAAGGCCCGAGGGCCTAGAGGCAGAGGGTTGTGGGCAGGCTCAGATCTGACATCAGCCACAACTCTGACAGATGCCCCTATCCAACATACACACCATTGACTGTGCTTCCTGAGGAAGGCAGGGATTTGATTCATCATTGATAACTAGAAGAGAAATTGCTTGTCGACTGGTATTTAAAGAACTAGAGAACTTTAGCCACGGGGTTGGTCAATGTGACCACCATCTTGACTTCTATCAGTCTCGGCAGTGGAATGGTAGCCCCATTCAGCTCTCAAACAATTGGGGTGACCTCTGCTGGTCAACTCAAGAAGTCTCATCTCAAGTAGGAAATCCATGAACTAAATCATTTGTTCATTCACCACACTGACTTTACACAGACCCTACCAGGCCCTGTGCCAGGTGCTGGTGACTTAAAGATGATGAAGATGTGGTACTCCTTGGGGAGCAGAGTCCAGTGGTTGGAGGCAGTATGAAAACAATGTAACTGTTAAGACTTTGAAAGTAAGAGAAGTGGCAGGATCTCAGAAAAGGATCCCCAACTCTGAAAATCGGGACAGGTGAGATAAAGTTTTAGACTAGATCCATGTTAGAAATGGTGTTTGAGCTGAACCTTGAATACTGAAATGCCGAGTGAAATTTCTCTGAACAGAATAGCTAGAGGAGAAGGTGAGACAGGAAGGGAGAAGCCCTACTGAACAGATTCAATCTGTCTCTTGAGAATGAGACTATAAGACCAGGGCATACTATGTGACTTATCCCAACCAGCCACTGTATGGATGAAATAAGCAACAGATCTACCCAAAGGTTGGCTCTGTGATTAATTTCTATTACCTTTACTTGGATTTCAGCAGCAGTGATATCAGTGGTGCTGGACAAAGTATATGGTCACAGGGGTTGACATTAGCAAAAGGCTATCCACAAACCCCAATTATACTGGGAAAGTTGGTGCACTTCCCTAGAAACCTCTTAAACAATGATGGATTTATGTGAAGGTTCAGCCTGTCTTAATAGTAATATGGTTCCCAAAACATGGGAGGTGACAGTTCTACTTTCTTTTCCACCTTAATCTATACGAAGTATATTGTACTCTGAGTGGTAAGAAGGGTTCAGACAAATTGGAGTATGTTCCAAAAAGGGGAAGTAATATGCAGGAAGCAAGAATTTGTCTTTAAAGAACTAAAGATCTTTAGCCTGGAAAATAGATGGTGCAGGGAAAAAATAAAAGTGCTTCTCAGATACTTGAAGTTCATTCCTGTAATTTTGTTGTCCCCAAAGGATAAGTGCATGACCAATGAATGAAAGGTCAGATCAAGGCAAGGGAATCCTCTCTAGTGGTTGGAACTATTTGAGATGAAACAGGCTACTTTTTAAGGTAATAAATTCCCCACTCCTGGGAGAGTTCCAGCAAAGTCCAGGGTAATGGTCATAGGATTCCTAACACACTCCAGGGGCCATTTTCAACCCTAGGTGTCACTGAATTCTTTGACTCTTCCTAGGGACAAGAAACCACGAATGTAATGGTCCCATTTCATACGATTCTGGGATCATGGTATCCTAAAGTCACATAAAAAAATATCTCATTTTCTGTCCCTCCTCCCCTCCTGCTCTTCAAGAAAGACCTTAATTTAAGTCAGTCCCTTGGTCAGAAAGCAAAGCAAAACAGAAATGAATTAAGTGAGACAAGCACTAAGAGATGTAAGTTGCTGCAGGACAAAGCAGAGTGGAGGCTGGCTGTGGCCCCACGTTTGACAAACCAGAACCCTGAACCCCTCAGGGGGAGCCCCAGCAGCCCTGCCTGCCAAGGCCATTCCCACGCTGCTCCTGCCCTGTTTGCTTGCTCTCCCGTCCATTATTATAAACTCTCTGCTTAAAATAGCAAGGTAGCAGCAGAGTCCTTCCCCCAGGGCGACATCTGGGTTCTGCTGGAGCTTGTGGGCACATGGGCCTTGCATCCATCACAACAAAGTTAGGAATATAATCTGCAGGAAGTGGTGATCTAGAGCACCGACCCATAAAAGGAAAAAATATTTAGTAATGTTTGGTCTCTGAGCTGCTCCTTCTTTAACCCATTTTCAGGGCCCTTCTAACTACCTCTTTAGCCTGGTGGGTAAAGGGTTAGACAGGTCATTGTCAAGAACGAGTCAGCTTTTTGGATTCTACTCATTCTGTCCCCAGCCAGTGCTTAATAATACAGTTTGGTCCATTTTACAGGAAGGAAAACTGAGGTGCAAAGGAGGAAAATAACTTAACTGGGTCCAGTAACCTTTGTACCTAGTGCAAATTACCTAAGCCTCTGCTGGGATAATGCTCCAATCATTTGTGTAACTGATAAGGCCAAACGTCTCTAATCCATCTTTAAATATTTTATCTGCCCCCAACCATGCTCATGAAAGAAAGCAAACTATTATACTTTTCTTCATTCTCTCATTCATTAGATATTTCTAGTTTGCCTACTGAGTGTCACATACCATGCTAGGTGCTTTCAAGTGCTATCTTGCTTAACCCCTGTGAGAAGGGTTTTATTATTTCCATTTTACATATGAAAGAAGTAAGGATCAGAGAGGTTCAGTAACTTGCTTGAGCTACCACAGCAAATAAGCGCCAGGCCAAGGATTATAATGCAGGCTAGTCTGACCCCAAACGCATCATCTCCCTCTCCTCTCCTCTATCTCCTCCACCTGGAGTTCTGCTAAAGTACAGTAGAACCCAACAGAGGAAACTGCCCCACAGAGAACTGGAATGTACATTCCCAGTGGAGCCATGGGTGGTGGTGGGGAGGCAGGGCAGAGGAAGCAGCAGCTTGTCAGGCAGAGGTCTTATGAGGGCAAAAGTGTGGGCCTACAGTTTGAGGTTGCAGGACTCCCACTGTAGGGTAACAAATGCACCCATTTACCTATCCATCTATCTGTCAGGCTATCCATTCACCCACATGCCTTCTGACTTCTCCATTCATACAACTGTCCATTTGTTTGCCTTTGAAACTTTCACCCCAGAAAGTCCCACACTTGTTAGATCAGCTGCACAGGCTCTGCCCCCTGGAAAAGCCACTGTAGGGCCCTGTGGGCTGTGGGGAGAGTGCAGGAGGGCAGGAGAGGACTGCTCTGATGGAGTAGCCATTCAAACATAGGCATGCCCATCCACAGCTGGCATCTGCACCCTGCACCTCCATCCTGCACCCCTAAGCCTGTGGGAGGGACACTGGCTTCCTGTGGTAGTTGCCCATGTCCCTGCAAGCACCATCACAGCTCATGATTTAGCAAGGGCCTTTACAGAAACCTCATAAGTACTATTTTTTTTTTTTTAAAGAATGTATTTATTTCAGAGGGAGAGAGAAGGAGAGCACTAGCAAGGGAGAGGAGCAGAGAGAAAAGCAGTCTCCTGGCTGAGCAGGGAACCCAACACCGGTCTCTATCCCAGGATCCTGGGATCATGACCCAAGCCGAAGGCAGATGCTTAACTTACTGAGCCACCTAGGTGCCCCATTACTATTATTATGAACATTATTAATCCCATTTTACAAGTGAGGAAACAGAGCCCTGAAGACTTTCTCAAAGTCACAAAACCCATGAGGTCTGTCTGACTCCCCAGTCCCCAAATGGTCAAGCGCACTAGCTCACGGGTAGTGGTCTTGGCAAGCAGTGGCCATTATAATGGCCCCAAGAATGCCTCTTCCAGAGCCTTGCCATCAGCCCAGGGGAAACCAAACCGCTCTCTGAATCACAGTGACCCAGGAGCACAGTCTACAAGCTGAGTGGCTCTCACATTTTCTTTGTTAATCTTTGGGTGTCCGGGGAAGAACCAAAGGCCCTTCTGGAGAAAAAAAACGGGTTAACCCAGACTCCACTGACCTTTCTGGAGTGACTCAGAATTCTCAGAAGGGAGGTTTTTTGTTCTTCCAGCTTTGAATTTTTGCTTTCATTTTAGCAACACAAAGAATTTGAAAGAGATTAGGTTGCTATTAATACCACTGGTCTATCTCTAGATGAAGAATTTGATGAAGGAAATTGTTTGGGGTGAGTGCACACACATCTCTCTCAGTCCCTCTGCAAATTCAGAGGATGACAGAGAGGGCCACTGGAGACCAGCCAGTCCTGCCTCCTGCTCCCATCTTACAGGTCCAGACAAGCGCAAAGACTTAATCAAAGCCATACTTGTGAGTGAGGGGCCATCAGAGAAGGTCCCAGAACCCCTATTCCCCAGGACTTGCTACAGACATCAGCTTTCTGCCTCTGATTTTGAAGGTCTTGCTTTTGGTATATGATAAACAAATGTGTCCATGCTGTGAAAGCAGGCATCTTTAGGCAGTGCCTCCCAATCTTCCTCCTCCTGTGGTTACTCTCATGGGAGAGAGAGGGTTCTCCCTGGTTCCTGATCTCACCCCAGGGCAGTCCCCCCACACACTTGGAAAATCTGGGGCATCAGAGATCAGGTCAAAGTGCTGAGAGGCACTTCTGTGTGTCCCTGGGCCTGGCTAACTGCAGAACTGGGTCCTAGATCCCACAAGCAAGCCTGAGCAGGGTTCAGCTCAGGAAAACACCATCCTGCTTCCTAACCTTGGGATGCTGCAAGAGGGCTTTGGAACCTGGAAGATTGGATTCTAATTCTCTTCTGCCTCTTCCCTGCTGGATTAGTCTCCCCTGGCCACTGTTTCTTCATCTGTAAAATGGAGACTCTATTAGGGTTGTTATAAGAATTAACTTAGAGAATACAGGCAAGATGCTGGCGCATCGTATGTACTCAACGAGTTCCTTTCCCACTCTCTGAATAGGGCAGTTGAGTTCTCTGAGTCATGGCATCAAAATCGAAGCAGATCCAGAGAGTCTGCCATTAATCCTGAATAGCAGAGTTCAAGCTTCGTCTCTTGCAGGTAAAGGAGATATATTCCTGACCTTGCCAGGACTTCTCTGTACAAACTTGTAGATAAAAGGCAGTTAGACGTGATTGGAATTAAACCCATCAGGGGCTTTACACACTGGCATTTACTCTTGTTGACAAACATACTTTGCTGTTGGGCAACCAGTGGGGTTAGAGAGAGAGGGAAAGTGCTGTGGTCATCCCAGGGCTATGCTGTGGTCAGTTGCAGGTCTGCATTGTGGTCAGCCATTGATCTGTGCTGCGGTCATCTCAAACCTGTTCTGTGGTCATCTCAGGTCTATGCTGTGGTCAGCTCTAGATCTGTGCTGTGGTCAGTCCCAGGGAAGCAAGGGTAGAGTATAGAAGGGCAGAAGAAAGATGCAACAGAGAGGGAAAGATGAGGGGCTGGAAGAGACTTCCCAATGACTTCTTGCCCTCAACACAATCTCTCTGCTCCACAGAGGCAGGGGGGATGACAGGGGCTGCAGTCTGGCAGTGCTTCAGGGAGGCTGGTCCTGAGCACTTCCCAATACCCCATGGTGTCTCCACCCTCTAGCCATGCTCTCCAGGCCTGAGGATTTCTTATAGGTTCTGTTGGCTGGGGGTACCTTCCTCCCCCAATTCAGGCCCATTCCAGCCCTGGAGTGAACCAGCTTCTGGCTCAGACCAGTGTCATGACCATGTCCAGGAGGAGATGCTGAGCCAGCCCCAATAGGAAGAGTGCAAAATTTGGCAGCCACTGTGCTCAGCAGAGGGTTGGAGTAGGGGACACCTTAGATCTCGAAAATAGTAACTGACCCCTCCCTTCCCCTCACATTGCCTTTCCCCTCACACAAACATGGAGGCCATTCTGTGCTCATTGCCTCAGGGAGAGGTGTAGCAGCAAGGGGTATGGTCTCTGCCTCATATGTAGTGAGGGGCTAGCCCTTAGGGAGATGAAGAGGGCTCAGGGTACAGAAAAGAGATTTGGGAAAAGCACCCTAAGTAAGCATAATTCTCCCCTCATCCCCAGGACTAGTAAGATTATGGGGCAAGGGGCAGACAGGAGAGGCCATGTAAAAGCAATGAGAGTATGGACTCTGGTGAGGTACTGGAAAAGAGCCTATGCCCTGCTTCCCTGGAGAGATGGGGGGAAGTCCCGAACTCTAAGAGCAGAGAGATCTTGGGTCCCGTTTCCCAGTCAGAACCCTGAGGAAAAGACCCCAAAGAGCAGTAATGGTTGTTTGGAATGACTTGATAGACAAGGCCTTCGGACAGCTCACAAGACTCCTCTCATCCCAGGGGATGGGTGGGTGAGGGCAGAGGGCACATGGCACAATCATTTCTATGTAGCCAGGAGCAAAGTTGCCAGACTTGAAGGTGCCTTGAGAAGTCTGATTCAGGGGTCATCTACTGGTCAACAACTCACAGAAAGCATGGTGTATATCTTGTCAAGTAGGCCAGGACAGATGATGTCGGGTACAAGAGCACACTTCTCACCCTAACTCCCTGGCACTCAGGAAGCTCCTTGGACCTTGGGTACCATTTTGGAGGAAGTGGGTTGGTGAAACCCTCAAATTCCTGGGATTGGGTTCTAGGTAACCTGAAAAATGGTCAAGCCAGGGCCAGATCTCACTCCAGCCGAGCCCAACCCCCAGCCATGACAGGAAGTCAGCCAAAACATTTCCCCAGGTTTCCTCCCCAGCTTGTTCACTTCAGCAATTCTTTTTTAAAAATAAGTCCACTTGAAAAAATTTTCTCTTCTTGGAAATATGTGCAATTGCTCAATCGGAGGCAGTTCAAAGGCACTGGAAACAGCAAAAAAGTATCTGAGCCTCCCATTTAGCTCCCAGCAGAAATAAATCTTGCCCAGTTCTCTTTGTTCCAGGCCGCCCAGCAGCCTCTTCCCTGAGTCACTCACTCCAGGGTGACATGAATCATCACCCTAGGGTCAAGGACCACACGGTTTTCCCTGGGTCTGTGTGACTGACCAGGGCACTGAGGGGCCATCAGGAAGCACGGAGGACCAAGAGCCTCCTCCTAGGTCCTGGGCCTGAATCTGCCCTCCCAGATGTGTGACCCGGGGGAATCCCTCAGCCTGTGTGACAAGGAGGTAGATTTATAGCTCTTCCAACTTGTCCTTTCTTGGAGCTTCTCCAGTGGTGTACTAATTGTCAAGAATTTTGTGAGCTGGTTGTTAAACACAGACATCATTAAAAATTGAATTGTAGCTTTGTGCTGTGGAAGTATTATAGCCAATGAGGTTTATCCAAGGCGTGATTATTGCTAATTAAGAATTAAGTTACAATAAATGACACTAAAAACGAAATAAATACCCACAATGATCCTAATTATTTTGCTACATCTTATTGTTAAATCATCTCTTGAGAAGATTTAGTTTTATTTTATCTGTGGGGGGAAACACTATATAATGATGTGCTACTGTGCATTGCTTTCCAACTTCACATTCAGTGAATGTGGAGTTAGTAGCTGAAATTGGTGATGGTGTCACAGAAATCAGCAAATCAACAAATGCTCCATGTCAAGTCTTTTTGTCTTAAATATTTACCAGCTCACCAATGAGCCTCTCTGTCCTGGGCTCAGCTCCTTGCCCCTGCCAGGGTGCAGAAGGAATGCAGATGACTTTAATATCACCCCATGATAGCAGAATTACAGAGATCTGATGGCCAGTTACCTTTGCACAATGCTGCTTATGTGTACCATGTCCCGAACAAGATGCATCATTTCTTCCCCTCCCCAACCCCGCCTTCTCCCAAGCCCACTCTTCCTGTACCCTAGTGAATGGTACTCAGACTAAAAACCCAGAAGTCATCATAACTCCCCCCTCTCCATCACCCTACAATCAGTTGGACTCCGAGTCCTGTCGGTCTTAGTTCAGACATGTCTTTGATTGCTTCCCTGCCATGGATCTGGGTGAACTGTGTCACCGCAAAAACCTTCTTTTTCTCTTTCCCTCTGGTCTGGCCCTTTCCAACCACACTCTACATGATGCCGGAGAAGTCCCTCCAACATATAAGTTGGACTGTCCTGCCCCTTCTTAAGGAAGACAGAGTGTGGTAGGCCAGGGAATACTGGTGCCATCTAATGAGAGCAGTTACTATTCAGTTCTGAGGTCTTGAAAAATTATGTGGGAGGCCAAGCCCTCTCCACACAGAAGCATCCTGCCAGTCCAGTGGCCATGCCTCTGACAATGTCATCAATTCAAACTCAGCACAACATTTGGTAGCAAGCAAGAGATATGGTACAGTGAAAATAGCAGGGTTTTGGAAGTGAAATAGACCAGGTTCCAGGATAGCTCTGGCCCTTACAGCTCCGTGAAACTTGACAAAGCAATGAATGTTCTCTGGGATCAGGCTATCATTTGGAAGATGGAGCTAAGATACTTCTCTAAAAGGATTGTTAGGAGACTTAAACAAAATAAAGCATGTGTCCGGCACATAGTAGATTCCTAGGAAATGTTCTTTTACTCGCCTCTGAGAAAGAGAATATTGATTAACAAAAGTCACTTTGCTTCATGCCACACAGGGCTTACAATGTAGGTATACTCCTTCCCATGCACTCGAAAGCTCAGTTTTCTGCTTCGCCAGCCCTTAAAAGCAGTGAGAAGGGACTGCAGGAAGGAAGCAGCTACATTCTGAAGAGAAGATATCAGCTCTCAGCTTGGCACACACTCTCTGACTCCTTCCTTGTCAGCTGAGTTCAGCCCCAGTTTATAGCCCAGCCGGAAGCTGGCAGGCATGAATGAAGCCAAGCTCTGATGTTGGCTCCCTGGAAAAGACAGGAGAGCAAGTTCCATTTCAGAACAGTTCTATCCAAGATGGTTAAAATGCGTAGTTTGACACTTTAGACATAATCATTTTTGTTCACAATATATTGACTGAGGGGAAAAATAGGTAGTATGATTGTACTTTGAGAGCACTTACATAAATATTTTTAGTATTTTAATAAATTTAATTTTTAATAAATTTAATAAATTTAATAAAATTAATATTTTAACAAAATACATAAATATTTTTATGTGAAATAGATATAGATAGATTATGGCTACATATTAGGGAGAGAAGTCTGGAAAGTTAAAACCCAATTGTTAAAAGTGGTCATCTTCAAATGGAATTATGACTAAAATCAATTTAACACCTTTTAAATATTAGTATCTGTATTTTTTTTCATTTTTTTTCCCACAATGAGTATGACTTACTTGCATAATAAATGAAGGATTGTTGAAGGTGTTCTGAAAAATTACTTAGGACAGTTTGTGCCTGATCACGGACTACTTAGGCATTAATAGTCCTTGTTTCAGTATGTGCTAGTTGAGGCTCTGAACCTTCTTGTGGACTCTCCCATCTGGGAATTCCCTGGCCAACTCTTATTCATCCTTTAATACTCTGTTCAAATGTCACTTCTGCCACAAAGCCTCCTAGACTCCGTCTTCTGATGCCACTCTTCTGGACTCCCAACAGGCACATGTTCTCCCTTGCCTTGTGGCTCTTTTTCTTGTCTTGTAATTATCTATTTACTGCACAGGCGGTTCTCAACCTTCCTGCTACCCAGTCCCCCTAAAGCATATGGCAAGTATCTATTAGCTATTAACTGAACTTCAGGGTACAGAAGCATGAATTGTCCTCCAGTGAACTCTGATGAGGGCCCCCCCACCGCCTGCATTGGGCACACTATCCCCTCCACCCCCTACCTATCTTCCCCCTTCTCAGCCACACTTCATTAAGAATCATGTTCTAAGGGCACCTGGGTGGCTCAGTGGGTTAAGCCTCTGCCTTCAGCTCGGGTCATGATCTCAGGGTCCTGGGATCGAGCCCCGCATCGGGTTCTCTGCTCAGCAGAGAGCCTGCTTCCTCCTCTCTTTCTCTGCCTGCCTCTCTGCCTACTTGTGATCTCTCTCTGTCAAATAAATAAATAAAATCTTTAAAAAAAAGAATCATGTTCTAAACAGTGGGCAGCATATAATTCATCTGCCAGGATTTCTTGAATAGATGAATAAATGAATGAGTAGGTGAGACAGTAGAAGGAAATATGTCACAGACTGATACAAAGTTGTTAAGAGTCCAAACCTTGGTTTTTGAGGAACCCTTGGGAAGTCAAATGACCCCTCCAGGGCTGATTTCGCTTGTGGCCCCATCATGGCCTTGGAGTTCCTCATGTGAGAAGTGGGGAAAACAAGGCCCCGTTTTCCTCTTATTTAAGTGATATGAGCATACATCACCTAGGCGGCTACATCTGCAGGTAGACGGCCTTACCTGCTCCGTTCCTACTGAGCTTGCCCAGGTTAACAGCTCAGTTTTCTGTATTGATGATGTAAGTGGGTTTCCTGTCTTCTCTGACACACAGGTGTGCAAATTTTCCCCTTAGGATTCTACCAACTGAAACATCACAGAGAGCAGGGCCTCTTCCTCTGCCACCTACATGCCTCTGTTTGACCACCCGGGAGTACTTTGCAAAGCCACTTTTAGGATTTACTTATCAATGAGACTTGCAGCTTTCACTTAAATCCTGCAGGAAGCCACAGAGCAGCCCCGCTGGCTCTTCCAGCTCCACTTCGAAAAATGGCTAATGCCATCCCCAAAGTGCTGCCAGTGGCATGTGCTCAAATATGCCATTACCCCATGTCTGCTGCCCTGCTGTTCCTGAAACTAGCTCCCCCTGCAAAAGAGTTGAGCCATGAGGGTTGGCAAAATGGTCATAGCCTCGAAGCCAAACCTGGACACGTGGCCCAACTCCTGCTCTGATGAGGGGACAGACGCTGATGTTGGGGGTTCTGGGAATCCAGAAACCAGAATCTCCCACTTCTGTGCGCCAGGCCTCTGGGAACTGTGGTCTCATTTCAGGGAGAAGGCCAGAGGAATTGGGCCAGTTTGATGGGACCGTGGCAACAGCTAGTCCTGCCCACACTGCACATGTGGACTCTCAGAAGCCAAAAGTGAGGCCAGATCTCAGCTGACAACCTTTTCCTTGGAGCTTCTGGCTTCTGTGTCTGAAGACATTCGTTCCTCAGGATGAGGACAAGGATGGAGAGAGACAAGTGGTGTTTTGTCTAAGACATGAGATGTGTCAAGGGCCACCCAGGAGCAGCCTGTCTGAAAAAGCCAGGATCAGAACCCTATTACCTTGGAAACTGTTCCAAATAAAAATAAAACTTCTTTCTTAATTCAGCAAGACCCTTAACCCCAACATAAATGAATGAATTTATCTATTTATTTAGTAAATGGATACTAAATAAATAGATAGATAAATAAATAGATATATATCTATATAAATAAATAAATAGATAAATAATAATAGATAAATAAATTTATTTATTTATAAATAATAGATAGATATAAATAAATAGATAAATAAATAGATAATAGATAAATAAATAGATAAATAAATAAATAAATAGATAAATAACTATCCCAGTATGCCAGTCTTCTCTTTGTCAGTCCCTCCTTCCCTCTCTCTGTCTTCTCCCCCTCCCTTCCTAGCTTTGTTCTGGGAAGTGACCATAGAAGTCTGAATGTGGGAACTGGTTTCAGAAAGTCCAAAGAATAAGATGGCCTTCATAGTGCCTGCCTAACTCATTCATTCATTCCACAAATGCTTAGTGGGTACCTCCTTAGTGTCCCGTATTAGGCTAGGTTCTGGGCTCTGAGGACCTGAGTCCTTCAGGCTGCCTTTCCAGAAAGCCTTCCCTGACCTCTCCAGGATACTGTGTGCTCTCTGGTCTATGATATGCAGCTGCCCCCTATCTGCCACACAGTGGTCTCTGTTTCCTGTACATTAATTGCCTCCGCCAAGCCTGATGGCACAAAGTTTTCTTTTGTGCCCCAAGCTATGGAAACATAGCATAGGTCCAGAGCAATTGCTCAGTGTCTGGTGAATCTCTCCTTTGAAAGCAAAGACTCTAGAAATCAAACCTCACTTTTCATATGGCCTACCACACTCCAAGCACATTAAACCCTCTCCATTCTGTGAGGAAGGTATATCTCCATTTTACAGGTGAGGTGAACCAAACCTCAGAGAGGTAAAATGACTTGCTCTAGATCACACAGTCAGGAAACAGGGTCAGTACTAAAACCCAAGTTTCCTATACCCAAAATGTCCTTGACCCTGCTTGAGTGAGAAACCATTCTTGTTCTTCTCCAACCTCAGCAGAGACAGAATGAGAATATTGGGAGAGCTCTCCTTATGGAGGATCTTGATTGTTCCAGATCACAGCCCTACCTCAGGGGCAGCAAGGACTGTGGCTGAGGCACAGAACTGAAAGTCTTTCTCACAGCATCCCCTGGAGTCCATAGGAAGCAGCTGCATCCGCTAAGACAAATAGAAGAGATAGCTCTTCCCTGCTGGGATGGAGTGCCCCAGCTCAATTCTTTGTCCCCTATTTACTTTCTGAATCCCAGCTCTCAGAAGCTATGGAAAGAGGCCCAAACCCTGGTGCTGGGCATCAGGGCACAGCATGGCCTAATATGTGCTTCAGGAGGCCAGAGGAAGGATTACAGAGGCTCAGTGACTGGGGCCTTCTGGGGGAGGGAAGAGCAAACTGTGAAGCCATCCACCCGTGTCACAGTGTGTTCCTTTACCACTTAGGCCTCAGTCTTCCCATATCCACAGTAGTGGGTTGGGCTAATTTGCCAGCCTGAGCCCTACTACCCTATGAGTTTGGGGCCCATGTTGCCTATGGAGAGCAATCATCAATCAGAGTGAGGGGGTCTAACTGGCAACCCCCAGGGCTGGAGGCTGCCTTTGAACATCTTTGCATCACATTCCCCCAGTTACAGTGATTGGTGAGCATTGACCTACCCAGAGCCAATGAGACACAATGTGATTTTGCTGGGAAAGAGAGTCTTAACTGAGATCTTAAACGTAAGATGGTGAAAACAGAATCTTTATTGTCTAAGAATGAAATCAATGTGAAAGAGAAGATAGCAAGGAGCTAGAAACTAGGCCCTGAGGCTGTCATCTGATGCCTTGATCAAGCTATGCCTGATATCCCTAGCCTTTTATGTTTCAAGAACCAACAAATATCCCTTTTTGCTTCAACTGGTTTGTGTTGGCTTTTTTGACACTTGCAATAAAGAATTCCTACTGGTACAAAGCTTAGCCTTTGTAAAATAGACTGTACAGGGTCTTTCTGGACACCAGAGCCTTCTCTCACCTTGCTACTCTGCTGCCAACATGAGAGTCTGAGCTGGAATACTCAGATCTAGAGCAAATGAGCTTGCCCTAAGTTATTCCCTAACTAAATGTATCACCCTGTGCCTTTCTCAGAACCTGCTTCTCCTTCTGCATTCCCAGCCCATATTGATGGAATCAGTGTCCTCCCTGAAACCCCAACCCAAACCTCTGAATCTCCCACCCCTCCAATGCCTGCCCCCCACCCTACCTTCCACTATACATATATACTTTTAAACATCTACTCGGGCTCCAAATGAGGAACTAGCTTTGACCAACCTCCTTGTTCCTGCCTAAAAGATACCTGGTGAATATAAAGACATGTTAATTGAGTTCAATTCCAACCTTCAAATGATTTTCCAACATTGTTGCTTCCTTCCAGATAACTACCAGGAGCTCACTCCACCTATTCCTCAGCTCAGCATTGGATGGGATGGGATCTGACTGCTAACTGTTCCCTGGGAAATCAGGCCCCAGACCAATGGGGGACTTTGTGAACAGGTTTGCTGCCTGGAACCCCAGCGCCACACTTTGGAGTGAGGATTCCAGTTTGCAGGACCAGGAAGAAGATTACACCTTGAGCACTGAGACCAGTGGAGGGAATGGGAACAGTTGTGGTTTTTGGCCAGGGTCATCAAGGGAATCTGAACTGAAATGCATTTGCAGTTTGGTCTACTCAGAACTTGGACAGAGGCTGTGGCCACGAGAAGCCGCATGCCAAAGTAAAGTGGACCAGTTCCCTTGGCAACCAAGTCTATGCAGATAGCCTCGGGATTTGGGTCTTCAGACACCACTTGAGAACAGGCTATGATAAACAGTGTTGCAAAATGGTGGTGAGGAAGAGGAAGGCAGGAGCTTGGGAATGGCTCTCAACAGCAAACTCTGGTGGCCTGAGGCACATGAATTTCAGTGTGTTCCTCATAAACAGGCTTGTGTAACAGTGGCTACTTGATAATATGAGACAGGAAGTAACCACAGAGGATTTCTCTCCAGGGAGTTGTCATCTTTCCACTATGGAAAGATGGGAAATGCATCAATTTTGAGTATTAGTAACAATTTTGAGGCATAAGAAGAAGAGAACCAATATTTATTATGCCAGGTTCTCTATCTGACTTTTTAAATCCTTTATCTTTTTTTATATATATATTTTTTTAATTTTATTTTTTATAAACATATGATATATTTTTATCCCCAGGGGTACAGGTCTGTGAATCGCCAGGTTTACACACTTCACAGCACTCACCATAGCACATACCCTCCCCAATGTCCATAACCCCACCCCTCCTCTCCCAATCCCCCTCCCCCCATCAACCCTCAGTTTGTTTTGTGAGATTAAGAGTCACTTATGGTTTGTCTCCCTCCCAATCCCATCTTGTTTCATTTACTCTTCTCCTACCCCCTTAACCCCCCATGTTGCATCTCCTCTCCCTCGTATCAGGGAGATCATATGATAGTTGTCTTTCTCCGATTGACTTATATCCTTTATCTTATTCAGTCCTGACAATACCCTGCATGGAATTATTATTCCCATTATACAGTGAGAAAACTGAAGTTCAGAAAGGATAATTTGCTCCAGGCATCATAATTACTAAGCACTTTCAACAGGATTTGAGTTCAGGGTAGTCTGACTCTAAGCCCAGGTTCTGTTCATCACACTATGCTGAGGCTTTGAGGGCAACACAGAACCCTGCAGCACTGTTGTCAACCACCACCACCACAGAAGAAACACTGACACAGGACCAGAGGACCAGAAGACATTTTTATGGCTAAGGATTCACCAGCTGATTCATCATGGAGAAGGTATTTTCCTTAACATCAGATTCACATATGTTCTACTAAATTGCAGTTTGTTGTTTATATACTATTTCTCCCTAAAGTAACTGTTTGGTCAACGGCATAGAGTTCAACCCAGGGTTTAAGCTGAGTCATTCTTTAAAAGCCTGTGGAAATGCAGAAACTTCTGGAAATTTCTCATCTGCACTTTCAGATGAGAGAAGCTGATAACTAACCAGAAATGGACCTCCAAGAGTGATCATTCTCCTAACAAATAATCTTTCAAGTAGAAATGGCCTTTTTAAAGCAACTTTGGTTATATTTCTCCCTTGATTAAAACATTTTACTGGCTCTTCATGCACTGATTCCTAAATCCAAGAATGCTTACTAGAATCATCTGAGGTTTGATAAAATGCATTCTCCTGGTTCCATCCCAGATCTATTGGATCAAAATATCTGGGGACAGGGCCCAGGATCTGTATGGCTAACAGTCCCTCATGGAAGTGTGATACAGCCTGTCTAGAAGACTAGAGCTGGAAAATCCCTGGTCCCTAAGTAAAGTCCAGGTTCTCTGGCACATATGACAGATTTCCTGCTCTGAGCTACCAACTTCTCCTGTTTCTTCTCTAGCCACAATCACCAAGGTATCCCACACCCCAACATCACCTAATGATCCTGTTTCCAAATGTTCCATGTACTTTCAAACCTCCATACCACTCTCTGCCTCAAAGACCTTTCTCTCCCACCTGCCTCCGAGGAAGACTGTCCTCACCTGTAGGATGAGGGATCCTCCTGTAGGATCCTCAGGCTCTTCCCCAGATGAACTCCTTCTGCCCATTTCTTTTCAGAGTTGTAAGTGGTTTATTTGAACATAGACTGTAGAGCCAAACAAGATCGGGTTTTACCTTGTGTTTGTCACTACCTAACTCTGTGATTTGGCTGTTGAAACTCAGTTTCATCACAAGTTGTTATGAAAAATAAGCAGGCAAAGATATGTGAATTGTAGAGACATTGCCTGGTGTAGGGTCTCTAGCAGAGTTAGCTATCAAAATGGTAGCTTTTATTATTATCACTGTTGTTATTATTATTTGTTTTGGATATTGTCGTGACATTTCTCTAACACGGGGTTCAGCAAACTACGGTCTGTGAACCAAATCTGACCAAATGACTGTTTTTATATAAAGAAAGTTTTACTGGAACATAGCCACAATCGTCCATTTATGTATTGCCTATAGCCGTTTTTGCATTACAAGGGCTGAGTTGAGTAGCTGAGACAGACTTTATCTAACTCATAAAGCCTAAAATACTTACTATTTGGCTTTTTACAGGAAAAAGTTTGCCAACCCTGCTGTAACGTAATAGCAATTATTTGTTTGCAAGTTGGTCTTTCCCACTTGACTGATAGCAACTCAGTAGTTTTCATGGGTGACTTTTACTTATCCTTTAAAACCCAATCTTTCTCATCTTTGTATCCCTGGAACTTGAAACATAATTAGTGTTTGACAAATGGAACCAAATAATTCCTTAACCCAGCTGAAAGGCACACATCTCCAGAAAAGCTCCTGAAGGGAAAGGGGGCAAGACTTCCTGCAGGACCAGGACTGAGTTAATAGAGATATACAACTTGGAGAAACCAGGTACACCTTGGAAGTAAAATCAGGCCTTCAGGGGATGTGAGATTTTCACTGCAGCCCTGGTTCTGAGTTCCTGGTTCAAGGAGGCCCTGCACTCAGCGTACCATGAACAGTCTCACTGGCTCCTACCACCTGACCCCAGCACCCTGGGCCTTGCTGTTGGAATATTTTCACTGATGGAGAGGAGAGGAAACCCCTTTTAGGAAATTCTCTTCTGAAGGTTTTAGTATAGCCCCATTTTCCAAGAGGGCATAATTGGGTTGGTCCAAATGGTCTGATAACCCTCATGGTCCTTACAGTGGGCAATTTGATGTACTCATTTTTAATAAATGAACTGATGGATATCTTTTCTATGTAGATTTACTTTTTTTTTTTTTTTTTTTTTTTTGGTTTTGACTCCCCATGAATTTTCATTTTCTGAGCACAGCTCCTCTTGGAGGAGAACTAGATTTCAAAGCAGTGGGGCTATTTCTTTGTAAGCTGGTTATGAAACCACTCTGTGACCTTGGGCCAGTCATGCCTGTCTCTGTACCTAGCTTTCAGCTTCTGTACAATGACTTTCAGACTTTTGACTCCCTGGAGTTCTGGCTGGAGGGGTGGCCTCCCCAACTCGTAGTGATGAAAAGCAGTGGGCTGACAACAGACAGCTTGATGGAGCTTCTTTCTTCCAACATGCCTCTGTGTTACAGTAACACACTCTCCCAACTTCCCCCATCCCCTGAAAATACAACAATTCATTCCTACTGCCCTTTCTTGAGGCTTGAAGAAGATACTTTAGCTCTGAAGCAGATCCTCAGGAGATAAGAAAATGCCACTGATGTGGTTGGAAAAATCTGAGCTGGATGAAATGGAAACACAGAGCTTTCCCCTGAGGCTGGATGAGAAGTGCGTGGATAGAAGCCAAGTCCATCCCTTCCTTGAGCCTCTGGGAGCTGGCAGCTCATTGCCTCTCTCAGAATATATGCCCCCTTATCCTTCACCCTACCCCCATGAGTATAACTGCTGAGCCTGCAGGATCTTGGTTATCTGGGGGCAAATCAGTATTACTGTGGATTGAACTGGTTTTTATTGATTTCTCTGTAGGTGATTTATAACTGCCTGCTTCCTAAAAGGGTTTGTGGCCAGATGTCAATGAAAACACTCAAAGGGCAAGAGTGTTAAAAATAAGACTGAAAAAGGGAGCATAAACTGTGCAAAGGAAAGAGGGAGATAAGCGCACCAGCCAAGGTGGGATGATGCCTTAACTCAGATGATCTGGAGGGTAATCTTGATTTTTCAGTTCCTACTGATATAATTGAGATCAGTAGCATCTTGCTTTTGGCTACTATAAGAAGTACAGAGCAAAGAATACTTACATCTTGAGCTTCCAAAATGGACCCTTCACTCAAAAGAGAATAAATTTAGAGTGAACATTTTAAGAGGTTTAAAGTTCACTTCACAGGAGTCTTTCCATTTAAGAACTTCAAATTTTACTTCACAGAAGGACTCCTCACACAAGTCCATCACCATACTGTTCATTCACACAGCACAACTTGGAATTAGTTTTGCTTTTTTTTTTTTTTTAAAGATTTTAAGTATTTATTTGAGAGAGATAGAAAAGGAGAGCACAAATGGGGGAGGGGCAGCGGGAGAGGGACAAGCAGACTCCTAAGCCTGACTTGGGGCTCAATCCCAGGACTCTGGAATCATGACCTGAAGTGAAGGCAGATGCTTAACTGACTGAACCACCCAGGTGCCCCTCTTGTTGTTGTTGTTGTTTTTTTTCCAGTAGTCAGTATAAATGGAGGTGCTGTGTGTTCTGTGTCTGATGGCTGGTTACTGACCTTCCTTGATGTGGCTGTAGAGAAGATTGACTAACTGAGCTCAAGGAACATGCAAAACTACACATGAAGATCCTTTATCTTAGGGACTATAGGCAATGCATTTTAATTCTGGCTGCAAGCCAATGTCATTTAGTGGTCATGTGAATGGGTTATTTAAACAAATGCTGGCTTCCCTAGTTGCAGCTAACCAGAGATCAGATCTCTCAGGGGAACACTCATAAGCCTATTTTTGGGGGGTGAACTGTGTCCCAAAGCTCATATATTGAAGCCCTACTCCCCAGTACCTCAGAATGTGACTATATCTAGAGATAGGTCCTAAAAGAGGTGACTGATTTAAAATGAAGCTGATCACTTCTCAGCCTTTTGGCTAAGATCAAGTGAAGTTAAAATGATGCTCTTAGGGTGAGCCCTGATCCAATCTGACTGGCATTCTTATAAGAAGAGAAAATTTGGACACACAGAGAGACACCAGGAATGTGCCCGCACAGAGGAAAGACCATGTACTGACACAGAAAGAAGGTGGACATCTGCAACCCAAGGAGAGAGACCACAGGAGAAATCAAATCTGCCAACACCTTGATCTTGGACATCTCCCGAACTGTGAGAAAAATTATTTGTGTTGGTTAAGGCACCCAGTCTATGGTATTTTGTTATGGGATCTCTAGCAAACTAATGAAGCTATTAATAGAATTTCTTAGCTGTATCAGGTTTGAATTCAAATCTCTTTCAAACACTTAATCTTGGGAATTGGGATCAATGAATTTGCAGGAATAACTGCTTTAGCATTTTTAAGACAACCACAAAGCTCCTTGCAGGACTCTCTAAAGAAATAAAGATGCTCTGGACTAGGGCTCCAAAATTCTAGTTTTGAAGAAGTGAAACTACTATTACTTGCAGATGGCATAAACTTGTGTATATAAAATCCTATGGAATCCACTAAAAATCTATTTGCGCTAATAAATGAATTCAACAAGATTACAGAATACGGATTGATATACAAAAATCAACTATATTTCTATACACTAGCAATGAACACTTTAAAATGAAATTAAGAGAACGTAATACTAGTGTCAAAAGCTTAACATACTTAGGAATACATTCAATAAAAGAAATTAAAAATGAATACTATGAAAAAAAACCAAAACATTGTTGAAGGAAATTAAAGAAGACCTCAAAAGATGGAACACCATCCCATGTTCATGAATCAGAAGACTTCTTTTTTTAAAAAAATTCATCTATCTTTTTAAAAGAGGGTAGGGGCAGTAGGAGGGGAAGAGAGAGTCTCAAGCAAACTCCAAGCTGAGTGTGGAGCCTCACATGAGGCTTGATCCCATAACCCTGAGATCATGACCTGGACTGAAACCAAGAGTCAGATGCTCAACCAACTGCACCACCCAGGCACCCCAGGATCAGAAGACTTAACATTGTTAAGGCAGAAATATCCCCCAAATTGATTTACTGATTCAACACAATCCCTATTAAAATCCTAGCTGCCTTTTTTTTTTCTTGCAAAAACTGGCAAATAGATCCTCAATTTCATATGGAAATGCAAGGGACCAAGAATAACCAGAACAATCTTGAAAAAGGAAGGGGAAAAATAGATAATTTACATCTCTCAATTTAAAAACTTAATATATAAAATTACAGTAAGACAGTATGACACTAGATATTATACAAGGATACACATTCATATTAATGGAAGAGAATCAAGGGTCCATAAATAAATCCTTCCGTTTTTATAGTCATTGATTTCAGTAAGGGTGCCAAGATAATTCAATGGGGAAAGAATAGTCTTCAACAAATAGTTCTGGAACAACTGGATATCCACATCAAAAGAGTAAAATTGGATCCCTTCCTTATACCATATATAAAAATTAACTCAAAATGGATCAAATGTCTAAATGGAAAAGGTAAAACTGTAAAGCTCTTAGATGAAAACATAGGAGTAAATCTTTGTGTCCTTGTGTTAGGCAATACTTTCTTAGACATAATACCAAAAATACAGGCAACAAAAGAAAAAACAAATTGGATTTCACCAAAATTAAAAACTTTTGCACCATAAATAATACCACTGAGAAGTGAAAATACAACCCGTATACTATAATAAAATATTTGTGAATGATATAGCTAATCAGAGACTTGTATTCAGAATATATAAAGAATGCTTACAAATCAATAATAAAAGGACAAATACTTATAAAATGGCCAAAAGAATCAAATAGACATTTCTCCGAAGAAGATATACAAATGCCCAATAAACATACAAAAAGATCCTCAATATCATTAGCCTTCAGAGAAGTACACATCAAAACAACAAGATACCATTTCACATCCATTAAAATGCAAAAAACAGAGAAGAACAAATATTGGTAAGGATGTGCAAAATTTGAGACCCTTATGCATTGCTGATGGAAATGTAAAATCATACAGCTACTTTGGGAAACACACTAGCAATTCCTCAACATGTTAAACATAGATTTGCAATATGACCCACCAGTTCCACTTCTATGTATTTACCCAAGAGAAATTAAAACGTTTGTTCACACAAAAACATGCACACAATGTTCAGCAGCATTATTCACAATAGCCAAAAAGTGAGAACAAATGAAATGTCCAGGTTATTAACAGATGAATAAAATGTGGTGGAATAATATGGTGGAATATTACTCAGCCACAAAAAGGAATGAAGTACTGATACATGCTAAAATACGGATAAACCTTGAAAACTTTATGATAAGTGAAAAGTCAGTCACAAAAGATCATATGTTCTATGATTTCATAATTGCCTTTATATGAAATGTCAAGAATAGAGAAATCTGTAGAGACATAAAGTAGATTAGTGGTTGCTTAGGGCTGGAAGAATGGGGGAAATGGGAGGTGACTATTCATAAGTGTAGGGTTTCTTTTTGGGTAATGAGAATTTTCTGGAATGAAATAGTGGTGATGGCTGCACAATTCTCTGAATGTGCTAAAAAACCATTGAATTGTACATTTTAAGTGGGTGAATTGTAGGACATGTGAACCATAGCTTAATAATCTGTTAAAAATAAAACTTCTTCAACAACAACATAGAAACTACCTTTGGTTCTTACTACATGGTGATCTGTCTGGACTTAGTTTCATCAAACAGAAAATGTGAAAATTCAGCTACCTGATTTCTAAGTTTCCTTCCATCTCTAAAATTCCTGAGTGTATATAATTTAAGAAAACAGGTTGGGGAAAAAAGATGGAGTCTGGGTATATGTTTCTAGGATGGGGTTATGTGGAGAGAAATGAAGGAGGGCAAACAAAAAGACTAAAAGAGATAGAGATGAAGGTACAAGGGACGTGAACTCAGAGAGACAGACACATAGAGACAAAGAGGCAAGACTATGCTCAAAGAGAAAAAAAACTCACCAAAATGCATGGGCAGATCAGTCATCCATTCTTCCATTTAGCAAAAATTTCCTGAGGACCTACAAAGCCAAGCTTTGTATTCAAGAGTAAACCAGGTAGACCGAGGCACTGAGCTCAGCAACTAGAAGTACAGCAGCAATCAGGCAATGGATAATGAGAGCCGAGATGCGTAGTTCAAGATGCTCTGGAAGTACACAGGTTGCATGCAGGCACACGTGCACACACAAGTACATGCACTCACATCACACCACACTCAACACATGCAACACTCCCAAAAGTCAGATCCGTTTTGCAAGGTGTACCATTTCTCACCTGAGGCATTTCAAATTCTGCTAGTAAAGACATTCATAAAAATATGTTGTGTTTTACAATGATGGGCACAAATGGGAATGGCATATTTTATTCTCACTCTGAAGTCTCTATAAAATGAGGCTCAAGGAAAGGATTCATCCCTCAGTTTTAGAGATTCCTCCTACTCTTTCCCCTTCATCAGAAGGACTGGCTTTGGAAATAGAGAAGAATGTGATCTATTACAAGCACACCAGCCCTACTCCTCTGGGCTTTCAGCTGGAAAGTTCCCAAAACACATTCTGTTCTACTCTGCTTCCATCTCATCCAGACCTGGCCCAATAAAGGCATCATGTGTTGCCCATTTTCCCTGTCTTGTTGCTCCTCTACTGCTGTAAGTATGACATGCTGACAGCATGGGAGGAAATCTCAGCTCAACAGGAAAAGTGACTCTGTTTTGTGCACAATGTCTGCAATAAGTGCTTCCGTACGACCACCAGGTTATACTCCATGTCTGGAGAGCCGCACACAAACACACACACCAGCCTCCCACCCCGATCAACCCTGATTCCCAGATCCTTGCCCATAGGACAAGAGAGATGCAGGGCATGAACATCTCCCTCACTTCATAGAGACTGACCTCCAATCTCCAAACAATTAAAAGGTCAGGATCTATCACCACTGCTCTTTCAGACCAAAATGCAGTTTGAGTGCCTCTCAGCTTGTAGATCATGTTCTCATTTTCTTAGCTGTGACCCTTGTGCTGACTTTTGGCCTCTCTAAGAGATTCCCATGCAGCACAGAGCAGAAAATTGTTCATAAGGTGAGAAGGGAGGACAAGATAGTCTATGCCTCATTTTCCTCCCTGTAAAATGGAGATAATTGTTTCTACCTCAGGATGGTTGACAGGAGAAATGAGATGTGTAAATGACTTGTCACAGAGTTAGTGCTTTGGGGGAACACCTGCAGTTTTTGCCTGCTTTGTACCCTGGTCCCCCTTCTTCTGGTAACAGCAGCATCTTCATCTTCTCTGTGCTTGGGATGGGGGTGATTGACCCCACTGTGGGAGTGGGACTGTAGCACAAGGCTGTCCCCTCCGAATCCCCCGTGGCCCTGGTGATCGAGGAATGGGCAGGCATATGACCCAGACTGAGCGATAAACTCATCTCAGTAACTTGCCAGAATGACTGGGGGAGTTCTTGTTGCCAGGGTTTCTGAGAGGATAGGATGTAAGTTGGGGACTACAAGTTTCAGGTTGTCACCATGAGGCACAGGCCACCTGAGAAGAGATCCAATACCAAGGACAGTTGGGAGGTAGAGGGGATGAGCCCCACGATCCAGCTACATCTGAACCTGCACTAGACTTGTCAGTTATGTAACCCAGAAAATTCTGGTTATTGTCTAATCTAATTTGAATAAATTTCTGTTCCATGCAGACAAGAATCTTGGCTAATGAAAAGCTCACCGGATTTGGTTCACCCTTCCCCCTTTGCACTGCCATTGGTCTGGAGGGGCCCTTCTTGAGCCTTGCAGAGATTTTGCCACAGCTCCTCTCCCCATCTTCAGTCTCTTTTCCTTCAGTCCGTCTTCACTACACTGATCATTCTCAGCACAGGCTTCGTCATATTACTGCTCCGCTTAGAGGACTCCTTGACTCACCACCACCTGGAGAGCAAGTCCTGGCTTCCTCAACTCTACCTTCAAAGCCCTCCACAGTCTGACCCCAAATCCTTTTCTGTTTTCTCTTTTTTAACTGAGGTATAATTGACATATAGCATTACATTAGATTCAGGTGTGCAACATAACGATTCAGTATTTGTACATATTGCAAAAAGATCTTCACTCTAGGTCTAGTTAATATCCGTGAACATACATAGTTACAAAAAATTTTTTCTTGCAATGAGAACTTTTAAGATCTACTTTTTTAGCAACCTTAATTCCTCTTGAGCTTATCTCTCATGACTATCTCCCATGGCTCTGCACATACTGTGCCTGATTGACATCAACCCAGTCCCCTGCACCTCAGGGCTTCCATACTCTCTCACTCTGTGCCTTTCCCCAGAAGACCTTCCACTTCTTACCTACCTACCAAAATCCCACCTACTCAACCATCTTCTCTTCCAAGAAGACTTCACAGATGGCCAAGGCAGAATAAAAATGCCAAGGCAGCTGAATGTATTCCCTTGTTATATATAGTACCTGTCAGTCTGTCCTTACATAAGAATAATGTATAAACACTTTGAGAGCAGGGAGCATGTTGTATTTGATTCTGGATCCTCCTGGAGCCCTCACACATGGGACTGCCATAGGACTGACACAAGACCCTAGCTCCCCACTCACAAATTCTTTTTTTGTTTTTTGTTTTTTTTTGTGTGTGTTTTCTTTTTTTAAAATTAATTAATT